>NC_066533.1:19211935-19236935 GCF_024679095.1 Eriocheir sinensis
TGATGGGGTTATTAAATTCTGAGCTTGGTTTTTTTCTTCTTCCTCTTTGCGGTTAAGTTGGGTTTGAAAAGGGAAGAAGTAGTAGTTGATGGAATATATATTAAATTCTTAGTGTTTTCTTTTGCTTCTTCTTCCACTTGGTTTTTAGTTGGGTTTGAAAAGGGAAGAATTAGTTGATGGAATATATATTGAATTATTAGTGCTTCTTCTTCTTCTTCTTCTTCTTGTTGGGTAAGTCGTTTTAATCTTTTTTTTTCATTTTTAGAGAGAGAGAGAAGACGGAAGTCAATGGAATATGGTGAATTGCTACTTTTTTTCTCCCATCTGTAAGTCTCCATAATCCTCCTCCTCCTCCTCCTCCTCCTCCTCCTCCTCCTCCTCCTTCCTTATTACTTGAAATCTTTAAAGTATGATTTTTGTTTTTGTTTTTAAATCTACCGAGTCACACCTCTTTATACCTGTCTTTTACTCCTCCTCCTTCTCCTCCTCCTCCTCCTCCTCCTCCTCCTCCTCCCTTACGACTTGAAATCTTTAAAATATGAGTGTTTTTTTTTTTTTTTTTTTTTGCTGAATTTTCAAACATGACTTTTTTTTGTTCATACATTTCACACATTTCTTGCTCTCTTTTTTATCGACAAGTTTAAGGTTAACGTTTTTAATATCTATTTTTTGCATACATGTTACTCTGGCTCATGCGTAAGATGGGAGGAAGATCAGGTGAGAGTAAGAACGTGTTTGTTGATGGATAGATAGATTGATAGATAGGTTGGTATTCTCAGTCTAAGAGGAGGAACTTGGACTCGAGAAGGGAAGGGAAGGGAGACAGGCTTAGCTAAGAGAAGGAAAGGGGACTCGGTAAGGGAAGAGAAGGGGGAGGGTGGGGTTTTGACAGCATGGAAAGCGTAAAGAAGGGGACTAGAGGAAGGGGAAAAGAAGGGAGGGTCAACTATATCCAAAGGTCAGAAAGGAGATCAATCGGGTTCTAATGAGTGCTTCTTTAGGTTTAGAGTGCATGAGAAGGATCAGACTCTCACTTTAACTATCTCCAAAGGGCTAAAAGGAGATCAGTCGGGTTCTAATGAGTGTTGCTTTAGATTCACGGTACAGAAGAAGGGTCAAACTCTCACGTCAACTATATCCAAAGGTCAGAAAGGAGGTCAGTCGGGTTCTAATGAGTGTTTCTTTAGGTTCAGAGTGCAGAAGGTGTCCTCGGTGCTCATTCTCGTCGCGTTAAAGCTTGCTATAGCGATGCAGGTTAATGATAGGGGTTAATAATGCTGATAAAAGTGTTGTTAAGAATGTCGTAGGTGAGTTGTAATTGAGACCTGACAATGGAAGGTGGTATTTGACGGCAGCGTTGAGGCGTGGGAAAAAGGGGAAAAAAAGGAAAAATATAGTTGAAAGTAAAAAGAAAAGGGAAAAAAGAGTAAAATAAAAGTTAAGGAGTAAAAAAAGTAGATAATGAAAATAGAACAAAAAATAAGTAGAAAAAAGGAAAGAAAGAAGGATTTGAGTGACCGAGAGAGAATTATTGTCAGCTCCTCCACCTGCCCGTTTGACCGGAAGTTGTCCCCACTCTCTCTCTCTCTCTCTCTCTCTCTCTCTCTCTCTCTCCCCCCTCTCCCCTCTCCCCCTCTGTCACGTGTCCCCCAGGTAACACTAATTAACTTTCCCTTTGGTGTGTTCCAGGTGAGTGTTGCCCTGGATGGTGGCGGCGGCGAGGTGGCGGTGAGTAGAGGCGAGTGTTGCATTTTGTGTTGCCTTGTTTTTCTCTGTTTTTTCTTGTTTATTTTGTTTTTTTTCTTGTTTCTTTTTTTTTTTTTTTTTTTTTTGCATTTCCCGTTTTATTTGGTTTTCTTCTGTGTTACTTTCTTTTTTTGGTGTTGTTTTCCTTGTTTTTTTCCTTGCTTTTCTTGACTATTTTTTTTTTATCATATTTTGTCATTCATTTTTTGGTATCGTTCTTATTTCTTTCTTTTTCTTTTTTTCTTCTCCTTTTTTCTCTCTATTCACATCCTCTCGTCTGTTATTCCCTTCCTTTCCGTAGACATTCATGAACAAGTTTTTCCATAGTCTTTTTGCATAATTTTCGTGTGTCTACAGTTACCCATAGTTCTTTATTCCCGTATCCTCTATGTATTCTTTTTCTTCTGGCGATGTTCCCGACGTTTATCTATAGTTTTTGCATCATTCTAGTGTGTTTTCATTTCTTACTCTCTCCCTCTATCTCCATCTGTTCTTCCTTCCTTTCCATCAGTGTTCCCGAAGAAGGTTACCCATAGTTCTTCTTTATTCTCGTATTCTCTATGTATTCTTCTCCTTCCATCAGTGTTCCCGAAGTCTATCTATAGTTTTTTGCATTATTTTCGTGTTATCAGTTCTTATTTTCCTCTCCTCTTCGTCATCTATTCTTCCCTTCCTTTCTATCAATATTTTTCCTTAGTTTCGTATTCGGAGTTCTTATTTCTCCTTTCATCTTCATCTCTTCCTTTCCTTTCCTTTCACCTCCTCTTCGCTATCTGTTCTTTCCTTCCTCTCTATCAATATTTTCCCTTATCTTCGTGTTAGCAGTTCTTCTTTCATCTTCATCTCTTCCTTTCCTTTCCTTTCCATCAACGTTCCCGGAAAAGCTTATCCACCAGAAATCAAGGGAGAAAAACCGACTTCATGAATAATTCTCGGTAAGACTTGGATTGATTATGGTTCGGGAAGGAGGAGGAGGAGGAGGAGGAGGAGGAGGGGGAAGAGGGGGAAGGAGGAGGGGGAAGAGGGGGAAGGAGGAGGGGGAAGAGGGGGAAGGAGGAAGAGGGGGAAGGAGGAGAGTATTGGTATGAAACAGCTACTCAAGAGAAGATGGAAGGAGGAGGAGGAGGAGGAGGAGGAGGAGGAGGAAGCCTTTGGGAGACATAAAGCAGTAATATGGAGATAACCCTTAGAGATTGTGCCTCCCCCTCCCCCCCCTTTTCTCTCCCTCCCTCTCTCTCCCTCTTTCTCCCTCTCTCATACACTCACGCATTTCCTATATAGCTTCCTCTCTCTCTCTCTCTCTCTCTCTCTCTCTCTCTCTCTCTCTCTCTCTCTCTCTCTCTCTCTCTCTCTCTCTCTCTCTCTCTCTCTCTCTCTCTCTCTCTCTCTCTCTCTCTCTCTCTCTCTCTCTCTCTCTCTCTCTCTCTCTCTCTCTCTCTCTCATCAATATTACTCTTTTTTTCTTTTTTCTCTCACTTCCTTCCCTACCTCACTACTTTCTTCCTCCATGACCTTTCCTCCCTTCCCTCCCTTCACTCTCTCTCTCTCCCTCCCTTCCCTCCATACTTATTTGAATTTTAAGTGAATCTTTCCTACCTTTATACCTAAGAGAGAGAGAGAGAGAGAGAGAGAGAGAGAGAGAGAGAGAGAGAGAGAGCGAGGCCGGTAGGTCTGTACAAGGCAGCTCCTTTGAACCTAAGCTCCCGTGAATCTAGCCCCACCAATTATCACTGTCCATGAATTTATATAATCTATTTTTGAATGTAACAATTGTATTTGCACTCACCACATGACTGCTCAGCCTGTTCCACTCATCTACCATTCTGTTAGTAAACCAATTTTTGCCTATGTTCCTGTTGAATCTGAATTTATCCAGTTTAAACCCATTGTTACGTGTCCTACCCGGTTCTCTTACCAACAGAACCTTATGAATATCCCCCTTATTAAAGCCCTTCATCCATTTATAAACCTCGATCATGTCTCCACGCACCCTTTCCCTTTCTAGAGAATGCAAGTTTAACTGTTTGAGTCTTTCCTCGTATGGCAAGTTTCTTAACCCTTGAATCAGCTTAGTCATCCTCCTCTGCACCGATTCTAACATTTTCATATCCATTCTCTAGTAAGGTGACCAGAACTGAAACGCATAGTCAAGATGAGGTCTAACTAATGCTAAATATAGTTTGGGGAAGACTTCGGCGCTTCTGTTGCTTACGCTCCTTGAAATAAATCCCAGTACCCTGTTTGCTCGATTTCTGGCTTGAATGCTTTGTGCCCTTGGACGGAGGAGGAGGAGGAGGAATCGAATTGTTGATCTTATCCCTTTTGACTCGTATAAAACTTGTATATTTATGGGGAAGGAGGAGGAGGAGGAGGAGGAGGAGGAGGAGGAATCGATTTGTTGATCTTATTCCTTTTGATTCTCGTATAAAACTTGTATATTTATGGGGAAGGAGGAGGAGGAGGAGGAGACGTGACAAGTATGGTACTCTGACCCTCTTTTTCCCCTCCTCCTCCTTCTCCTCCTCCTCTTCCTCCTCTTCTCCTCCCTCGTTCCTTATTCCTATGTCTTTATCTCCCTCCTCCCTCCCTCCCTCTCTGTCTCCTCCCTCAATCTTCTCTCCCCTCCTTTCTTTTCCTCCCCTCTCTCTCCCTCTCTTCTTTGTGTGTTCGTGTGTTTGTTTATCCTTTTCCTCATCTTCTCCCTCATTCATGCGACGTCTTAATCCCTCTTCCTCTCCCTTCTCTCTCCCTTAAATTACTTCTCTCTCTCTCTCTCTCTCTCTCTCTCTCTCTCTCTCTCTCTCTCTCTCTCTCTCTCTCTCTCTCTCTCTCTTCCTTTTTTATTTGTTTTTGTCATTTTTTTCTTTTTTGTCTTTTCTTTTTACTTTTCTTTTTTTTTTTTTACTTAACATTTTTCCTCTTTTTTTTTTGTCTAGTTTTCCCTCCCTTCCTCATCCTCTCCCTCCCTTCTTTTTACCCTCCCTTCATCCCTCCCTTTTTACTTCTCCCTTTCTCCCTCCCTTGCTCAACCTTTTTTCCCTCCCTGGCGCCAAGAGAAAGGGAGACTAAGAGAGGTACAGTGTTTCTCTCCCTTCCTTTTTCCTCTTCCTTTTTTTCCCTCCCTTCCTCCCTTTCTCAACCCGTTTCCTCTCCCTGACGCCGATGGACAGTGTTTCCCTCCCTCTTTCCCCTCCCTTCCTCCATTCCCTATCCCCCTCCTTCCCTCCATCCTCCCTTTCCATCCACCTCCTCCCCTCTCCTTCCTTCCTCCTTCCTTCCCCTTCCTTTCCTCCCTCTACTTTCTCTCTCTCCCTGGCGCAAAGAGAGGGAGAGAAGTCCAGTTTCCCTCCCTTCCCTCCCTCCCTCATCAAACCTTCCTCCCTTCCTCCTTCCCTCCCTCTAATTTCTCTCTCCCTGGCGCAAAGAGAGAGAGGGAGAGAAGTCCAGTTTCCCTCCCTTCCCTCCCTCCTTCCCTCATCAAACCCTCCTCCCTCTCCCTTCCCTCCCTCTACTTTCTCTCCCTGGCGCCAAGAGAGAGAGAGAGAGAGAGAGAGAGAGAGAGAGAGAGGGAGAGAAGTCCAGTTTCCCTTCCCTCCCTCCTTCCCTCATCAAACCCTGCTCCCTCTCCCTTCCCTCCCTCCCTCTTCCCTCCCTCCCTCTTCCCGCCGAGGTTATTTTTCTCTCGTAATCGTCGTTATCGAGCGTCAGGTGGAGGTGTCCCGGCGGCAGGTGAGGAACAAGACCATTACCTGTATTGATTGGGCGGAGGTAAGGTCAGGAGGGAGCTCTTGTCCTGCACCCTACACCCCTACACCCCCGTCACCCCGCCACTTCCTCCGCCCCCCCCCCCCCCCGTTCGTCACCCCAACACCCCCTAACACACCCCAAAGAGAAAGGTAATGAGGGAGGGATGAAGGGAAGGAAAAGAAACGAGATTGTAATGAATGGGAAGGTGAGTTTTTTTTTTTTTCAAAGTTTGTTGATTCTGTTTGCTATTTTTTTTGCTTCGTTTTTATTTGTGTGTTGTTTTCCTTTCTTTCTTTATTTCCTTCTTTCTTTAATAGGTGAGGAAAAGAGGAGGAAAGAAGAAAGGAAAATAATGATGAGAAAAGAATGAAAATGGAGGAAAAGGAGGAGGAAGAGGAGGAGGAGGAGAAGGAGGAAGAGAGGAAGGAAGGAAGGAAGGACAAAACTCAAACCGGATCAATTAAAAGGATGAATGAAAATGAATGAACAGTTTGAAGGAGGAGAAGGAGGAGGAAGAAAAAGAAGAGGAGGAGGAGGAGGAGGAGGAGGAGGAGGGTACTACTGGGTCAAAGAGAACAGGTCACATTAGTAGGTCACCTGGGTCACGTGGGCAGACAGGTATGGTGTTGAGTCTGGGTGGAGTTGAGTGGTGGAGGTGATGGTGGTGATAGTGGTGATGAATGGTGGAGGTGTGTCAAGTGGAGGTGGGTGGTGAAGGTGGTGTCTCTAGGTGTAGTGGAGGTGGTGGTGGTGGTGGTGGGTGGTGGTGTAAACTGAGAGGTGGGCGTCACGGTGGGTGGGTGGGCCGCCCTCACCCACGCCCAACGACCGTAACGCACCGGTTCTAACACACACACACACACACACACACACACAAACACACACACACACATTACCGTACAAACACTCGATAGCGCCTAAAACACCCCTGGGCACATATGTTTACCCTAGGGGGGGGGGGGCGCACATTTGGGGCATCAACCACCTCCTCCTCCTCCTCCTCCTCCTCCTCTGCTCCTATTCCTCTCTTCCTCTTGTATAATCTAAGCTTACTTTTTCACTCCACTAAATTTTTTTCTCTCTCTTCTCTTCCTCTCCCCTTCCTCTTCCTCTTCTTCCTCTTCTCTTATTTATTTTTATCCTCCTCCTTTTCCTCTTCCTCTTTTCCTTATTCCTGTTTCTTTCTTTTCCCTTCCTTATTTCCTTCCTTCACCCCTCTTCCTCCTCTTCCTTTCCCTTTCTTCTCTCTGTTCCTATCCTTCCCTTCCCTATCTATTCCCCTCCTTCCTTCCCTTCATCTTCTATCCTTCCTTTGCATCCGTCCTTCCCTCCGGCCTTCACCAATCACCCCTCCTCCTCCTCCTCCTCCTCCTCCTCTTCCTGTCCTTTATATCAGTAGGTCCTTGTACAGCATCTTTGGGGTAGGTCAAATGTTTAGCTTATACGATTGTTGCTTCAGGATTTGTATAAGCTATGGGCTCCCTTATTCTGCCCATCAATTTCTATCACACACACACACACACACACACACACACACACACACACACTTCCTTTCTTACTTCCAATCTTCCTTTATTCTCTTCCTTTTTCTTCGTTTCTCTTTCATCCGTAACCCATTTTCTCATTCTTCATTACCGTCTGTCTGTCTGTCTCTGTCTCTCTCTTCATGTTCCCTCACCTGATACAGCAAGAGGCGTCTAAATCCATCTGTTTATCTGTCTGTTTGTCTGTCTCTGTGTTGGTCATTCATTCACCTCAGTATCTCCCCCTGATAGAGATCATTGGTGCCTTCATCCGTCTGCCTGACAAGCCCGTTCATCAGTGTAATTACTTATAATGACACCAATTAGCAACCTGTCCTTTGGTGATCAAGATAATGGGATTGTTATGACACACACACACACACACACACACACATATACCAGGGATTGAGTATTCGTATTCGAATACCGTATTTTGGTGTAGTATTCGTTTTCGTATTGGAATAAATATCGATAGAAATCAAAATATTTTCATTGGTATTCGAATAGAAGGGGAAAGTATTCGTATTCTGCGGATAATCTGACGAATACCTAAAAAAAATAACAGCCGTGGTTCTTTTACATGCCAGCCTCCTGGGCGGACTGTAATCGTCGTGTCTAGTACAGGTTCGCAGACCGTTGCAGCGCGGTGTCTGCCGGCCACCGGTGCGGGAGACTCGGCTGCCACTTGCCAGTGTGGACGCTGTGTGTTCTTGAGCTTGTTCTACTGTTGCACAACTTCAGAACAGTTCTACACCAAGTTAAGTCGAAAAGGTATTTTCAATTAAAAGTATTCATGAATGTACTCATGAATACTTGCAAGAAGTATTCGTATTTGTATTCGAATTAAAACTATTTCAGTGTATTCGAATTCGCATTTGTTATTGTTGAAATTTTATGTATTCTAGTATTCGAATACACAACTCTAGTATTGACTCCATCACACACACACACACACACACACACACACACACACACAAGCAAACATCAAAAACTGGTCCAGGCAAGACCTTTATTTATTTATTTATTTATTTATTTATTTTTTGCGCAAGCACGATGCAAAATAATCTCAGCAATTAAAGAGAAGATGTTGTGGATAATTACTTTGTTTAGTCTGCTTATACAACCCTGACTCCTCCTCCTCCTCCTCCTCTCTCTTCTTTTTGCCTTTCTTTTCTTTTTCTTTCATTCTTACGCTTCGTTTTTGTTATTCTTCCTTTTCATTCTCTCTCTCTCTCTCTCTCTCTCTCTCTCTCTCTCTCTCTCTCTCTCTCTCTCTCTCTCTCTCTCTCTCTCTCTCTTCTCTCCCTTCCTCTCCCCTCCCTCCCCGCCCCTCTCAGTCTAGTCAGCACTCATCACTTCACACGAGACATTTACTGGAGGGAAGGGAAGTCTTAGCAACCACGTATTATATTTGCTCTCTCTCTCTCTCTCTCTCTCTCTCTCTCTCTCTCTCTCTCTCTTCTGTTTCCTCCCCTATTCTTTCCTGACGTCATCTATTTTTCTCCCTCCCTTCTCTTCCTCCTCCTCCTCCTCCTTCTCTGTATCTTTGAGGGTGGGATAAGAGAGAGAGAGAGAGAGGAGACTTTTTTCTCTTTGTTTACTCTTACTGTTTACTGAATAGGGAGAGAAAGAAAAGGAAGGAAAGAGAGGACATGGAAAAGAATAGAAAGGAAAAGACAACAAGAGAACAGGGAAGAGAGAAAGGAAGGGGAGAGGAAAAAGAAAAGGAAAATAATTATTGTGAAGAAGGAAAGCAATTAATAGAAAAGGGGAAAAAGTAGGAAGTAGAAAGAGAAAGGAAAAAAAGGGAAATGAAGGGAAAGGAGGAAAGGTCAGAAAAGAAGAGAGAGAGAGAGAGAGAGAGAGAGAGAGAGGTCATTAGGTAGGTAGGTGGTAAAGGTGTTCACAGGGTAATTAAAATCTCAGGTGTTTGCTAGCTGGTTTTCGATACAGACATTTGGTTAACGAATTATGGGAAAAGAAAAAGAGGGGAAAAAAGGAAGAATAAAAGGAAAATGTGCTGCTATAAGACAAAAGAAAGAAAGGAATGAAAAGAAGAGAGAAAATAGATATATACCTAGTTAATATTGGTTTGAATTATGACAAAAACTAAAGAAATGAAGGAAAAAAGGAAATAAAAAGGAAAATGTACTTATGTGAGAGAAAAAAAACAGGAAGGAAAAAGAAAATGAAATAGAAATAAGCATAAATGAGAGAGAGAGAGAGAGAGAGAGAGAGAGAGGCGGCAAAGTACACAGTGTATCACGTGTTGAATAAAAAAGATAAAGAAATGAATAGAAATAAAACTCATGGTGTCAGGTTACCCGCGTGTGTGTGTGTGTGTGTGTGTGTGTGTGTGTGTGGTGTGTGTGTGTGTGTGTGTGGTCGTGATCCCGCTGTAGCACACATAAAAGTGAAACATAAAACGGCTCTAAAACACACACACACACACACACACACACACACACACACACAAACACAGACACATATACACACACAGACACACTTCAACACCCAACACCCTCTTTTTTTTCGCTGCCGGAAGAGGAGGAGGAGGAGGAGGGAAGCGATAAGAGATGTGAAGGGTTGAACTAAACACGAGAGAGAGAGAGAGAGAACATAAGAACATAAGAACATAAGAACGCAGGAGTCTGCAAGAGGCCGGTAGGCCTGTACGAGGCAGCTCCTTTGACCCTAAGCTCCCGTGTATCTAACCCCACCTAATATCGCTGTCCATGAATTTATCTAGTCTATTTTTGAATGTGACAATTGTACTGGCACTCACCACATGACTGCTAAGCCTATTCCACTCATCCACCACCCTATTAGCAAACCAATTTTTGCCTATGTCCCTGTTGAATCTGAATTTATCCAGTTTAAACCCGTTACTTCGTGTCCTACCCGGTTCTCTTACCAACAAAACCTTGGTAAGAGAACCAGGTAATTCTAATGAAGAGAGAGAGAGAGAGAGATTAAAGAAGAGAAACGAAAGAGAAAAATGGAGAGAAAGAGGAATTATGAAGGAAGAGACGGAAGTCCATTAGGAAGAGAAGGAGGAGGAGGAGGAGGAGGAGGAGGAGGAGGAAGTAGAAGCAGAAGAGAGGTTGATAGGAATGCAGAAGAGGCTAAGATCGAGGAGGAGGAGGAGGAGGAGGAAAATGCAGTTGAGGAGGAAAGGAGAGAAGAATTTCCTTTGCTCTTTTTTTCCTCCTCTTCTCCCTCTTATTTCCTTTCTCTCCTACCTTTCATAATTCCCTCCTCCTCCTCCTCCTCTTCCTCCTTCTCCTGTGCAAGACTAATGGGGAGGAGGAGAGAGGAGGTAACTCTGTCCTCTTGTCCCTCCAATCCTCCTCCTCCTCCTCCTTCTCCTCCTCCTCCATTAGCTCAGGGAGGTTTTACACGTTTCCTCTTTTTCCTCTTTTTTTCCTCCCTCCACTTTTTTTCCTCCTTGTTTTTTTCCTCCAACTCTGATTATTTTTTTCAGTAAAGTAGAGAAAGGAAGGAAGGAAGAAGGAAGGAGGGAAGGAAGAGAGAAGAGGAGGAGGAAAAAATTGCAGGAAATTCTCTTATTTTTTCTTTCTTTTTCTTTTTTCTTCCATTTTCTTTCAAATAATGATAATGATTCTCTCTCTCTCTCTCTCTCTCTCTCTCTCTCTCTCTCTCTCTCTCTCACGATATTATGTTTGTTACCAGAGAGAGAGAGAAAGAAAGGAAGGAAGGGAGAGAGAAAGGAGGAGGTGGAGGAGGAGGAGGAGGTGGAGGAGGTGGAGGTGGAGGTGGAGGGGGATGGAGAGGGAGGGGAAGGCAATCAGCTGGAGTGGGCTGGTACGGGCTTTTTATTTTTTTGGCTACACTTTCCCTCTCATGCACTGCCCCCTCCCCTTCACCCCTACCTCTCTCTCTCTCTCTCTCTCTCTCTCTCTCTCTCTCTCTCTCTCTCTCTCTCTCTCTCTCTCTCTCTTTACATTTCCTCCCTTTTTACTTCCTCTTTTTACGTTCTCTCTTTTTTCTTTGTTTAATTTTGTTCTTTTCATTTTTTTTTTCACTTCTCCTCATCTTGTTCTCTCTCCCTCTTTATCATTCCTCTCTATTTTCCCTTCCCTTTACTTCCCTTCCCTTCCCTTCCCTTTACCTTCCTTTCCTTTCCCTTTGCTTCCTTTACCTTCCATTTCCTTCCCTTCCCTTCCTTTCCCTTCCCATCCCTTCCCCTTCTTTTCCCAAATTTTTCCCTTCCCTTACTTTCCCTTCCCTTCCCTTCCCTTCCCATCCCATCCCATCCCTTCTCTTTACTGTGTGTGTGTGTGTGTGTGTGTGTGTGTGTGTGTGTGTGTGTGTGTGTGTGTGTTGAGGGCTTCATGCTAATTGCTTTAAGGGTATCGTGGCTCCCCCCTACCCACACACACACACACATTTTTCTTGCCTCATCAAGTTAAATTTCTGTTCAATACGAGAAAAAAAAATCGCGTGTCCTTAGTAATAATTCTCCCTTTTTTTTTGCGTCTATTTTCTCCTCTTTTGTTTTATTCGGGGAAGTTAAATAAATGTTGACGTCAGTGCTTTGTGTGTGTGTGTGTGTGTGTGTGTGTGTGTGTGTGTGTGTGTGTGTGTGTGTGTGTGTGTGTGTTTAATCGTTCATCTTGCTGTCGTTTTCTGTATCTTTTTTTTTTTTTTTTACTTTATTTCATTTCCACAAGTTAATCCTTCTCCCTGTGTGTGTTTGTGTGTGTGTGTGTCATCGTTCACCATTGCCGTCGATTTCTTTTTATATATTTTTACCTTTTTCATTTTCACAAGTTAACCCTTCTCCCATATCTCACATCCCCTCCCCCCCCCTCTCTGTCCCCCTTTCCTTTGCGCTGTTACTAAGTCTACTGATGTACTTTAATACTATATAGTCCTCCTCTTTATGGTATGGTCTTTGCACTATGCTGTTTATACTCTGCTTTTGACTGGTATTTTTATTATGCGGTTTTCCTTTCCTTGCATTTCGTTTGTACAAGTTAAGCCGCGTTATAAGGTTGTCATAGTTGTCCTTTCTCTCAAAACTCCTGTCCTTTCTTGACCTTTTCCTCACTAGTTTTCCCTTACCATCTCTTACCTTCCTTTCCTTTCATTTGTACAAGTTAAGCCGCGTTACAGAGTTGTCATAGTTGTCCTTTTTCTCTTAAAACTCCTGACCTTTCCTGACCTTTCCCTTACTAGTTTTTCCTTTACTATCTCTGACCTTCCTTTCCTAAACTTCATTTGTACAAGTTAAGCCGCGTTACAAGGTTGTCATAGTTGTCCTTTCTCAAAACTACTGACCTTTCCTGACCTTTCCCTTACTAGTTTGCCCTTACCATGTCTTACCTTCCTTTCCTTCCTTTCATTGCACTAGTCAGGCCGGGTTACACAGTTGTCACATCACCTTAAGGCAGCGGTTCCCAAACTTTCCATGCCGCGCACCACCTCCCCGGCTGTGACCGAGTCCACTCACCCCCGCGAAGATTCGAGCAGTACTAATGTCCCGTCGATTTCTTGAAATTTCGTCCATTATTTACGAATTTTGTGCTCACAAAGTATGAGGCTCTGAGCGATGGCTATCAAAACTGAATGAAAATGTACCTGAGGGGTGGATGAATGTGCTCAGATTCTGGTTAAGTTTCAAACAAAGAACAGACAACTCCGCTGAAGCGTACAGCATACGTTAGTTTTAAAACGATGGCAGTTAATGATGTGTTTGAAATTTTAATGAGACATGAAATCCGCCATTACTTTTTTTTATCCTTACGCAGCCCTAGTGATGCACACCACACTGAACCCGGTAGCAGCGTGGATCATGTTTCTTAATGGTCCCACTAAGCGAGAAAAATGAGAAAAAATCACCCCTCACACAAACCATTTCATAATATATATCAAAGCATTTGTGATCAGATTATGTATCATCCTTTTTGGGGGGGTTATATCATGGCACAAATTTGGCCCGTCGCTGCTACACGGGTAAGGAGTTCAGACGGTTTAAGATTGGCATAAAAACCCTCGCCCCAACACTGTCCCTCAGATACGTGATGGGAAACAGCCGCCTTGTATTATATAGACCTCGCATTTCCCCGTCCTCCGCCGCTAACTTGTATATGAACGGATCTAAACTCTAACATTTATTCTCTCTCCGCAAGAAACGGCGTCTATGTGTTTTTTCCCAGCTGATCACTGTAGTCATCTTCGGCGCCGCTCGAGAGTCACGTCGCGGCGGCCAGGAGAAGGTTGATGCCGGTGCGACTCTCCTTTCATGCTGTTGTTTAGGGTTTTGGTGTTTTTAAATTAGATTGTCACGTGTTGGTAGGCGAACACAGGAGCCTCTGGTCGGTATTATTAGACACTCGCTTCTTACAGCTTCTCACATTACCTATTTCTAAAGGTCAAAAGGGGGATCAATCGGGTTCTAATGAGTGTTTCTTTAGGTTCACGGTACAAAAGGGTCAAACTACCATAAGGGGACACTCGCTTCTAACATCACATATTTCTAAAGGTCAAAGAGGGGATCAGTCGGGTTCTAATGAGTGTTTCTTTAGGTTCATGGTACAGAAGAAGGGTCAAACTACCACCAGGGAGACACTCGCTTCTTACATCACATATTTCTAAAGGTCAAAAGGGGGATCAATCGGGTTCTAATGAGTGTTTCTTTAGGTTCATGGTACAGAAGAAGGGTCAAACTAGCATCAGGGTCATAAAACTGCGCCTGGAAATGCTCACAACTCCTACGTAAGCCTTATCAAATTGTGTTCTTGGGTGACCAAGTGTTTAAATATGCGACCCTGTATCTATCTGAGTCTTTGCTGTTTACCATAGTTTACCTTCACCTCTCTCCTCCTTCTCTTCTTTCCCTTACCTTCCTTTACCTTTTACCCCCTTCCCTCTTTGCCCTCTCTCTTCCTCCTCCTCCTCCTCCTCCCCTACCTCACTGTACCTCTCCCCTCACTGTTCTTTCTGTTTATGACGAAAGGAAGAAAAAGAAGAAGGAAAGTGAGAGACCAACATAAAAGAAAAAACAAAGAAGAAAAAAAATAGAAATAGAAAAATAAAATAGAAAAATAAGACAAATAAGAAAAAAAGGAAACAAACATAGGAGTAAAAAAAAAGAGTATTATGAGTATTTATATAACTTACTACTGAGAGAGAGAGACAGCCGAGTCATCAGTTGCTATGTTTGACAAAAGAGCATCGACAGCGAAACGCGATCACTTCCGGTTGCAAGAAAAAGAGGAGGAGGAGGAGGAGGAGAGGAAGAGGAGGAGGAGGAGGAGGAGGAAACTGATCAGTGCTCTTCTCTCCCTTGCTGCTGGTACTACAAAGGGATCTTCCTCCTCCTCTTTCTCCTCCTCCTCCTCCTCCTCCTCCTCCTCCTCCTTGTCTTCGTCTTTTTCCGCTTGGTTAATAAAGAAAAAACAAATCCACCCTGTCGTGTGTGTGTGTGTGTGTGTGTGTGGTTGATTTATTAGGACAGGAACAGACATAAAAAAATAGAGACAATTATTTAAAGATACGAAAAAAATAACACGAATGAGGCGAAGAAGAAAAGGAGGAAAGGAAAGAAAGAAAGAAAGAAAGAAAGAAAGAAGAACTGACCAGTGAAAGAAAAAAAATACGTACAAGAAAAAAAAGCAAATACGAATAGAAAGAAAAAAAAAACAGAAATAGAAAATCATACTCGTTCTCTCTCGTGATCTCGCGTTCTTCAATCACTGTCCGATAGCACTTACGGCAATCCAATCCCTTTCACTCTCCACCTGTGTCCCTTACCTGTCCACTCCATCACGCCAAACACCGCCCACACCCACCTCCAATCATCACCTGGCGCGTTACCTGGGCAGGGGGGAGGAAGGGAAGGGAAGGGAATGGGAGGGGATGGTAAAGGAGTTGGAAGGAAAGGGAAGGGAGAGGAAGGGAAGGGGAAGAAGGATGGTATGGGAAGGGAAGGAAAGTTAAGGGAAGAGAAGGGGAAGGAAGGGAAATGTAAGGGAAGGGAAGAAATGGGGGAACAAGGAAACGGAAGAGGGTGGAAGGGAAGGGAAGGAAGGGAAAGAAAAGGAAAGGAAAGAAAGGGAAGGAAGGAAAAGGATTAAAAAGGAAGGGAAGGGGAAGGAATGAAAGGGAAGGGAAGGAAGGGAAGGGAAAAAGAATGAAAGAGAAGGAGAAGGAAGGGAAAGGAAGGGAAGGTAGTTACGAAAAGGGAAGGGAAGGGAAGGACGGGGCTTGTAAGGGAAGGGGAGAGAAGGAAAGGGATGAGCAGAGAAGGGAAGTGGGAAGAAGGAAGATGAGAAAGAAGGGGAAGGGAAAACGAATGAAAGAGAAGAAGGAGGGAAGGGGAGGTAGTTAGGAAAAAGGGAAGGGAAGGGAAGGGAAGAGAAAGGGAGGGAAGGGGTCAGGCAGTGATTCATGTGCTAGAAAAAGTGAGTCTCGTTCTGCTATTTGCTTTATCGAGTTCCCTCAATGGAGACGACAAACGCACTGAGAGCCTTCATGTATTAGCTCTCCCGTGAAATGTTAGTGTGCACGTCTGGGTGAACCCGTGATTGGTTACCTGTGAGAGGGGGACAGGTAAGGGAAGGGAAGGGAGTTAGGTAAGGGGGGACAGGTAAGGTACGTAAGGAAAGGGAAGGGAATAAGGTAAGGAGGCTAGATAAGGTAGGTTAGGGAAGGGAGTTAGGTAAGGGGAAGGGAATGAAAGGTAGGTAGCTATGAAGGTAATGTAAGGTTAGGTTAGGTTAGGTTAGGTTAGGTTAGGTAAGGAAAGGGGGAGGGAAGGGAGGTTAAGGTAGGTAAGGGAAGGGAAGGGAATAAGGTGAGGTAGGTTAGGGAAGGGAGTTAGGTAAGAGGAAGGGAATGGAAGGTAGGTAGCTATGAAGGTAATGTAAGGTTAGGCTAGGTTAGGTTAGGTTAGGTAAGGAAAGGGGGAGGGAAGGGAGGTTAAGGTAGGTAAGGGAAGGGAAGGGAGTAAGGTAAGCGGGCTAGGGAAGGTAAGGGAGTTAGGTAAGGGGAAGGGAATTTAAGGTAGGTAGCAATGAAGGTAAGGTACGGTAAGGTTAGGTTAGGTTAAGTTAGGTAAGGTAAGGAATGGAAGAGGGAAGGGAGGTAAGGGGGAGGAAAGGGAGAGAAGGGAGGTAGGTAGAGTAATATGAATGGAGGGAAAAGAGAGAGAATCTTAAGTGCTTCCTTCTTCACTAACAAAGATCAATAGAGTTTTGGGTTCCTTTCTTCCCCTTTTTCTTCCCCCTCTTTATCACTTCCGTCTCTCTCTCTCTCTCTCTCTCTCTCTCTCTCTCTCTGTTTCCTTTATTTTCCTTGAATTAACTTTTTTTTCTTTTTTCTTCCTTCCTTTCTTCCTATTCTTTCATGATATCTATTTTATTCTCTCTCTCTCTCTCTCTCTCTCTCTCTCTCTCTCTCTCTCTATTTTTATTTTCTCTTTTTTTCTTTTTCTTCCTTCCTTTCTTCCTATTCTTTCATGATATATATTTCTCTCTCTCTCTCTCTCTCTCTCTCTCTCCTCTCTCTCTCTCTCTCAATTTCTGATTTTTCTTCGTGTTTTTTTCTTTCTTTCTTTCTTTTTCTTCCTCTTCCTGTTGCCTTTTCTTCCCTCTTCCTTTTCATCACTTTCGTCTTTCCTCCCTTTTCTTCTTTTTCCCTTTCTTTTTCCCCCATTCTTTTTATGCCTCCCCTTTTTTGTCCTTTTCTTTCTTTTCCTTCTTTCATAATAGCTAAGTTTTTTTCCTTCAACCTTTTCCCGTTTTCCTTATTTCCTATTTCTGTATTTTCTATTCTGTTCTATTTTTTTCTATTATTTACTTTATTATTTTTTATTTCTATTATTTTTTTCTATTCGCATTTCTTTCCGTTTTCTTGTACGTGTTTGATTTTTTTTTTGTGTATTCTTATTTCTTCTTTTTCTTTCCTTCTTCTTCTTCTTCTTCTTCTTTTTCTTCTTCTTCTTCTTCTTCTTCTTCTTCTTCTTATTATTATTATTATTATTATTATTATTATTATTATTATTATTATTATTATTATTATTATTATTATTCGTGTTATTTTTTCTTATCTCTAAATAATTGTCTCTATATTTTTTTGGTCTTGTTCTGTCCGTAATAAATCTTCCATATCAATGTTATTTATCTATGTCGTATATCAACACACACACACACACACACACACACACACACACACTTGTAAGACATTTTTTTCTCTCTCTCTCTCTCTCACTTAATCTTCTTTATCATTGCCATCTTTGTTCTTCCTCCTCCTCAGCCTCTTTCCTCCCCTCTTTCCTCCTTCTCTCCCCTCGTTTCCTCCTTTTGCTCTCTCTCTCTCTCTCTCTCTCTCTCTCTCTCTCTCGCTCTCTGAATCACTGAGAGAGAGAGAGAGAGAGAGAGAGAGAGAGAGAGAGAGAGAGAGAGAGAGAGAGAGAGAGAGAGAGAGAGAGAGAGAGAGAGAAGCTGAAAATTACTCGTTCTTGTGTGTGTGTGTGTGTGTGTGTGTGTGTGTGTGTGTGTGATAAATCTCTCTCTCTCTCTCTCTCTCTCTCTCTCTCTCTCTCTCTCTCTCTCTCTCTTCGTTATGTCTCATTCAATTTGCAATTTTTTGTTTTTGAATAATTGATTGTGTGTGTGTGTGTGTGTGTGTGTGTGTGTGTGTGTTTGTTTTTTTATAACTATCCGGCCCACACACACACACACACACACACACGTCATTCCCAGCCCTAATAACGCCGAGCTCTCACACTCATTTCACCATTTTTCCCTTCTAATTAAAACCATCCCGACACATCATTGCCTTAAAAAATATCATTACGAAAAAAAAAAATAGCGTAAAAACAGCATCAAATTAGTGTCAGTGGTCAGTGTTTAACCTGGTTAGTGCATTTGGCGTTTGTAGAGGTTAGTGGTTAGTGGTAAAGAGCATCTCCTTAATTAAACACATATTTGACAAGGTTTTCATAGGCGGGTTTTTTTTTTTTTTTTTAGGGGGGGGGGCATTTCCAAGGGTTAAGTAGTGGAAGTTGTCGATGTTAGCTAAGTAGTAGTAGTAGTAGTAGTAGTAGGAGTAGTAGTAGTAGTGATAAGGGGTAGGATAGTATACATGGTTGAGGGAAGGGGAAGAAGAGGAAGAGGAAGGGGAGTAAACAGATAGAAGGAAAGGGAAGGGAGTGGAGAGAAGGGAAGGGGGTGGAGTAGGTGGATAGGGGGGCGGGGGGTTGCGTTGAGTGGTGTGGATCAATAATTCAATAAGTGGGAGCATCACTATATTGTCCTTTTGTAGGTGGAAGGGAGGAGGAGGAGGAGGAGGAGGAGGAGGAGGAGGAGGAGGGGGGGTGAAGAGGGGCGCTGGTCGTGACTCAAAAGGGCAACGGAGGAGGAGGAGGAGGAGGAGGAGAGTAAGGAAGGGAAAAGGAGAAGAAAAACGAGGAATAAGAAAAGGAGGAGGAGAAGGGTAAGGAGAGGAAGGAAGGGAAAAGGAGGAGGAGGAGAAAGAGGAATAAGAGGAGGGGGAGGAGAAAGAGGAATAAGAAGAGGAGGAGAAGGAGGAGGAAGAAAAACGGTAGTAAAAAAAAGAAAAGAGAAAGAGGAAGAAGATGAGAGAGAGAGAGAGAGAGAGAGAGAGAGAGAGAGAGAGAGAGAGAGAGAGAGAGAGAGAGAGAGAGAGAGAGAGAGAGAGAGAGAGAGAGAGAGAGAGAGAGAGACAGAACATGCCACCGAATACCACTTTAAGGATTTCCGTATCGAGATCAGAGAGAGATAGAGACTGACACAGAATCCGAATCACAATAACTAGATGCTAATAAGCTTCACAGAGGGAAGGAAAGGGTTGGCATAGACAGTTTAGTACGTATTGGACATTGGATAGTGAAATGAAGGCGTAAGTAGGTACTGGATAGTGAATGGTTAGTAATGGTTAGTATTGTTAGAAGTGAAAGTTAGTGGGAGGCTAGTGTGTTAGTGGTAAGTGATATTGGGGATGTTAGTGGGTTGGACTAGATATGGAAAACACGTAACCAGGTATAGAAAGTGAAAGAGAGCACTAGGTAAGCGGATAGCCAGGTGAAATAACAGGTAACATCACGACTAGATATGGAAAACACGTAACCAGGTATAGAAAGAGAAAGAGAGCACTAATTAAGCGGATAGCCAGGTGAAATGACAGGTAACATCACGACTAGATATGGAAAACACGTAACCAGGTATAGACAGAGAATGAGAGCACAGGTAAGCGGATAGCCAGGTGAAATAACAGGTAACATCACTCACACACATAACGCAGCGTGACAGGCACCGTGGGAGTGCAGGGAAGAGCAATGAAGATGAAATACACAGGTACCCAGGTGGAGTGATAGCTAACCAATCACTCCGCCATCGGCCCCATCAGTCAGCAAGTTAACCTGGCGTGGGTGTGACGGCCCTAACTCACCTCCACTTAACCTGCTTGTCACCTGCTGAATCGTGATTGCTCAGTTCCCGTGACCTCTTGATAGCCTGTGTTACGCTGCGTTGACTGTGTGTGTGTGAGTGTGTGACCCGCCCTGACACAACTCAACCCGCCCGTGACCTCTTGATAGCCTGTGTGTGTGTGAGTGTGTGATCCGCCCTGACACAACTCAACCCGCCCGTGACCTCTACTCGCGCCCATTATAAACCGCTGACCCGCTACTCGTATTCATTCTAGTCTACTGACCCTCTACTCTACCGGGCCTCTCCTCTCTCTCTCTCTCTTTGACCTCTGCTATGGGTGAAACGTGTGTGTGCATCGGTAGGACTGGAACTCGGGTCTTCGGGCACATCCACTCACACCCCGACCACTCGACCACCGCCAATACGTTACTTGTTGCAAACGTTTTATTTTTTATTTTTTTTACAGCTAAGGAGACAGTTCAAGGGCGTAAAGAAAAAAAAATATATATAAAAAAGCCCGCTACTCACTGCTCCTGAATAGAGATCAAAGGAGTGTCCAAAAACAGGTCAATTTCGGGAGGAGAGGTGTCCTGATATCTACCATCTAATAAAAGAACTATAGAGAAACAACAAAAGAAAAACGCCATAGTGATGTAAAAAGGATGTTAGAAGTATTAAAACAGATAATCTACTTGCCTTTACTGTGTTCCACTTTATCTAGTCTTCCCACGCTTGCTGTCACGCTGTGTTAAGCTTCTGAATGGTGGCAGCGTGACGTGTTGTAGCAATGGTATACCTGCACACCCTCACCTGTTCCTATCTCTCGACCTGTCACGCTTATGTTGGTATCGCATTCCCATGGTTAAGCTACGCTGCGTTAGGTTAGTGAATTAGTGTCTCTGTCTGTCTGTCTCTCTATCCATGTTCTTGGGTATCTATCTGTCTGTCTGTCTCTATCCATGTGCTTGGCTATCTATCTGTCTGTCTGTCTGTCTGTCTGTCTGGATGTCTGTCTATCTCCCTCAGTGCCAATCCAGCGCTGAGCTAAAATCCCTAACTCGCTCATCTGTCAAATCCTCTCGGGCAGCGCGAATTCAGTCTACGCGGACCCGAGCTTCGCGCAAACACCCGACTCTTTAAGCGGATTAGAACCTTTTCCCTGGCGCGTCTAATCCCATTGTCGCCGAGTGCATGGAGGTGATAGAGAGGCGAAGGGAAGGTGAGGATGGAAGGAAAGAAGATGAAGAGGAGGAGGGATGGAAGTGAATGAAGAAAGGAAGGAATAGGAAATTGAAAGATAGAGATAGGAGAGAAAGAGGAAAGAAGGAAAGGAGAAGGAAAGGAAAAGAAGAAAAAAGAAGAAAAGGGATGAAAATGTAGGGAAAGAAAGAAAAAAAGAATGAAAGAAAGTAAAACCACGAAAAAAACAAAAGAAAAAAAACTATACAAAATTGAAAGAAAAAAAAAGAAAATAAGGAAGGAAGGAATAACCGAAGCGAGGAAAACGAGAGAGAGAGAGAGAGAGAGAGAGAGAGAGAGAGAGAGAGAGAGAGAGAGAGAGAGAGAGAGAAGGAAGGTAAGGAATAAATTGACCATCGTCTTGCACATTGGAGGGGAAGAGGAAGATATATGGAGGAGAAAAGACTATTGTGAGAGGAGGAAGAGAAGGAGGAGGAGGAGGAGAAGAGAAGCGGTCAGGAGGAAGAAGAGAAAGAGAAGAGAAGAAGGGGAGAGTGTGATGGACGGGAAGGAGAAAAGGAAGTAAGGAAGGAGGGAGGTAAGGAAAGAAGGAAGGAAGGAAGGAAAAAGTTAAAGAAAAAAATATTGATGAAAAGACAATAATTCAAGAGAGAGAGAGAGAGAGAGAGAGAGAGAGAGAGAGAGAGAGAGAGAGAGAGAGAGAGAGAGAGAGAGAGAGAGAGAGAGAGAGAGAGAGAATAACCATAACAAATATAAATAAAGAGAGATAAAAGAATACGTAGAGAGGAGGAAAAATAAGAAGAAAGAGGAAGAGGAAGAGGAGGAAAAAGAGGAGGAAACACAAGAAGGACAATATTTTCCTCCATTATCAGACCTGTCCTCGGAGGAAAAAATATTTTGTCTCCAGAATGCTTCGAGGAAAGGAGAGAAGGGAGGGAGGAAGAGGAGGGAGAGAGAGGAGAGAAAAAAAAAGCTTGGAGAAGATGAGAGGAAAAAGTGGAGCCGTAAATATGTCTGAGAGAGAGAGAGAGAGAGAGAGAGAGAGAGAGAGAGAGAGAGAGAGAGAGAGACCACACTTCGTAAAAGGTTAAGAAAGCGATTAGATAATTAATTTAGGAGGAAGAGGAGGAGGAGGAGGAGGAGGGAGCGATGCAAAAGAATAATTAATAACCAATAGAATGAGAAGAAGGGAGAGAGAGAGAGAGAGAGAGAGAGCATATTTCCTTCCTCACCCCATAAGAGATAAAGAACTGATTAGAAAAATAAATTGGAGAAGGGAGAGGAGGAGGAGGGAAGAAGAAGAAGAAGAAGAAGAAGAAGAAGAAAAACGATAAAAGAAAAGCAGTTAGGAAGAAAGAGAGAGAGAGAGAGAGAGAGAGAGAGAGAGAGAGAGAGAGAGAGAGAGAGAGAGAGAGAGAGAGAATATGACGAAAAAAAAAGGGAAATGAGGACGAAGAAGAAGATAAATTAAGGAGGAGGAGGAGGAGGTGGTGGTGGAGGAGGAGGAGGAGGAGGAAGAAGAAGTTAGGTTAATGAGGGTGCCCACTGATGGAGGAAATCACGTGACGAACTGACGAACGAATTAACTTGATTGGAGGAAGGGAGAGAGAAAAGGTGGAGAGAAAGGAGGGAGGGAGAGCAGGGAGAGACTTTTTCGCTCATTTTCCTCTCTTCTCTCCTTTCTCTCCCTTCTCTTCCTCTCCTCCCTTCTTTCTTCTCTTCTCCCTTCTCTCCCTCTCTCTTCTCCCCTTCGCCCTCTCCCTTCTCTCCTTCTTTCTCTCCTTCTCTTCCTCTCCTCCCTTCTTTCTTCTCCTTTCTCTCCCTCTCTCTTCTCCCCTTCTCCCTCTCCCTTCTCTCCCTTCTCGTTCTCACCCTCTCTCCGCAAACCTCAAACATTACCTTAATTCTCCCTTACCTCCCTTCCCCTTACTTACCCTCCCTTCCCTCCCTTCCTCCCTTACCTATTTCCTCTTCACACCCTTCAAAGTACCAAGTAAAGGTATCTTAGTCGCCCTGGGAGGTCCTTATCAGGGAGAGAAACGCGAGGGGAGAGAAGGGAGCGAGAGAAGGGAGGAAGGGGAGTAATGGTAGCGAGAATAGCCTAGGTCTTTTAATCTAGCGGGGTCCTCCCTCAACTTAACGCGGCCACAAGAAAGAAAACGGGCTTTGGGGTGTTGCTGTTTAGGACTCCTCCGGCGATTTTATGGGAGGAGGAGTGGTTGTGGTAGGGAGCTGGTCATACGTTATTGCTGCGCGTGGCTGCTGTGCTCATCTCCGAACTTCCCTCCCCTTACTTTTCCTTTCCCTCCCATACCTTTCCCTCCCTCCCTGGACCCTCATTTAACTTTTCCTTCCCTTACCTTCCCCTTTCCCTGTTGGCGTTCTCCTTACCCCTTCCTTTTCCCTTCCTCCCTTACCTTTCCCTCCCTCCCTTACCCTTCCTTCTCCCCGGGGCACAGGGCCAGAGTGACATCCGGGTTACCACAGTGTACCTTCCCCGAGTTTCCCCCTGGGCACCCATTTCTCGACCCCCCCGAAAGGAAGGATGAACAGCTGGATGAGCTCGCCGAGTGCCCGGGCCGGCGGAGTAGTAGAAAGGCAGGCTGACCACTGAGGAGGAGGATGAAACATGGAAAAGCAGGCAACATAAAACCTATTGACTCATTACGAGGTTGCCTTCTCTGGTGATCTGATCTGCTCGACAGTCACTTGGTGCGCGCTTGGCAGATGGAAGCACCGCGGGATTCAGTGTAATCCTGTCCCAACGAAATGACGGAGGAGGAGGAGGAGGAGGAGGAGGATGGATAAAAAGGAAAAGAGGAGGAGGAGGAGGAGGAGGATGGAAAAAAAAGAAAAGAGGAGGAGGAGGAGGAGGAGGAGGAGGATGGAAAAAAAAGAAAAGAGGAGGAGGAGGAGGAGGAGGAGGATGGAAAAAAAGAAAAAAGAGGAGGAGGAGGATGAAAAAAAAGAAAAAGAGGAGGAGGAGGAGGACGTACGAGAAAACATAATTTACTGAATCTATTTTCTTAGGATACTGAAGGGTTAGGATGAAGGGAGGAAGGGAAGGAGGGGGAGATTAAAGGGGAGAAAGGTTAAGGGAAGCGGGGGGGCGAAGGTTAAGGAAGGTGGGAGAGGGGGGGCATGGGCACAAGGCAGGCACTATGGCCCTCCCCTAATCACCTTTGTGGCCTTGAAGTGCGCTTTGTGGCCCTCTCTCTCTCTCTCTCTCTCTCTCTCAAAACCCAATAATTGTATCACTATTTTTATCTTGCCTGTGATATTGGTCTGTGTGTGTGTGTGTGTGTGTGTGTGTGTGTGTGTGGAGAGAGAAAGAAGATAGGAGAGAAAAGGGGAAAAATACAAGAGGAAAGAAAGGGTTGAAAACTATATAAAAGAGAGAGAGAGAGAGAGAGAGAGAGAGAGAGAGAGAGAGAGAGAGAGTATAGAAAGAAAGAAAGGGATGAAATATATAAGAGAGAAAAAGAGAAAAAAAAAGGATACGAAAAAAAAGAAAGATGCAAAAAATATAATAAAGAAAAAGGGAAGAAAGCATAGGAAGAGAAAAGGAAAAAAAAAGAAAGAAAGGGGTGGAAAGAAAAGGGGGGGGGGGTGATGGGCAGGGCAAGGCGGCACAGTTGGCACCCCAGAACAGCTGTGGCACACCCCTTTGGCCGCAGTAATGGCACCCCTCTCACCCTCCCCCTCCCCCTTCTCCCCCCTTCACCCCACAAAAGAGGTACCGAAGAGGATTTCCTTGTAAATATCGAAGAGGAGGAGGAGGAGAAGGAAGAGGAGGAGGAGGAGGAGAAGGAAGAGGAGGAGGAGGAGAAGGAAGAGGAGGAGGAGGAGGAGGAGGCAGATGATCCCTAAGTTTACCCTGAGGAAGAAGAAGCAGAAGAAGAAGAAGAAGAGAGAGAGAGAGAGAGAGAGAGAGATTAACATATCCTTTTTCCATATTCGCCTCCGTGGTTCAGTGGTCAGCGTGCCTACACACAAAACCGCGGGCCCATGTTCGAATCCCACCACAGACTCAAAGCCAATGCGACGGAGATGAGCACCGAGGCAACGCGCATTTACCTTTAATTTACTTTTTACCTTAATGAGCTTCCCCCAACCCCTTACTTTCCTCTCCTCCCCTTAACTTTCCCTAACCTTACCTTACCTTACCCTAGTGACGTTCTTCTTACCCCTTGCCTTGCCCTTCCCTTTCCTTACCTTTCCCTCCCTCCCTTACCTTTCCTCCCCTACCTTTCTCTCCCTTCCTGGACCGCCATTTTATTTTTCCTTCCCTTACCTTCCCCTTACCCCTTGCTTTTCCCTTCCCTTCCCTAACATTTCCCTCCCTCCCTTCCCTTTCTCTACCCT
>NC_066533.1:19244435-19249435 GCF_024679095.1 Eriocheir sinensis
TTTATGAGGGGAAGTATTTTACGGCGTTGTAATTATGTTGTTGTTCTTGTTGATATTATTATTATTATTATTATTATTATTATTATTATTATTATTATTATTATTATTATTATTATTATTATTATTATTATTATTATTATTATTATTATTATTATTATTATTATTACTCTTACTATCTCTCTCTCTCTCTCTCTCTCTCTCTCTCTCTCTCTCTCTCTCTCTCTCTCTCTCTCTCTCTCTCTCTCTCTCTCTCTCTCTCTCTCTCTCTCTCTCTCTCTCTCTCTCTCTCTCTCTCTCTCTCTAATTTGTGGTTGGTCTCCAGGTGACTAAGTGAAAGGAAGAGGAGGAGGAGGAGGAGGAGGAGGAGGAGGATTAGAGGCACGCGACATCCTGACACATCCTTCCTCCCTTCCCTCCCTTCCCTAGCTCCCTCCCTCCCTCTTTCCCTCCCTTACTACCCTAATGAAGCCCTTTACCTCCCTTCCCTCCCCATCCCTTCCCTTTCCTTTCCTTCCTCTCTCTTCCTTTTCCTTTCCTTCCTTTCCCTTTCCATCCTCTCCTTCCTTCCTTCCCCTTTCCTTTTTCTTCTTTCTACTTCTTCTTTCTTCTCCTCCTCCTCCTCCTCCTCCCATATATCCTTCGGTGGCTGAGTGGTACGGCCGTCAACTTGTGTTATAGAGGTCCAAGGTTCGATTCCCTCCCCTCCCCGTCCGTCAGTCGCATCACCTCCAGTCAGCCTACCGTCCCCCCCCCCCACCCCCTCCCCCGTTCACTGTCCAGGATTGTCTCTCATTGTAGTGACGTCATTATTCGCTCCAGAACCCACACCTGTCCTACACCAGCTGTCTCTCTCTCTCTCTCTCTCTCTCTCTCTCTCTTGCTTTGTTCCTTTCTGGTGGTCAGCTGTTTGTCTGTGTGTGTGTGTGTGTGTGTGTGTGTGTGTGTGTGTGTGTGTGTGTGATGGAGGAAAAGAAATATGTAGAAGGAAAGAAGACGAACAGGGAAGAAGAAGAAGAGGTAGGAAGAAGGAAGAGAAGGAAAGGAGGAGGAGGAGGAGGAGGACGAACTATATAAGGAAAGCAATCACAGTTATGGAGAGAAAAAAAAGGACGAAGGAGAGGAGGAGGAGGAGGAGGAGGAAAAAAAAGAATGGAGGGAAAAAAATTGCTTCCAGATTCTTCCTCCCATTACGAAATTCACTGAGGCGAATGGAGGAGAGATGAAGAAAGGGTGGAGGAAAAAATGGAGAGAAAGGAGAGGGAGGAGGAGGAGGAGAAGGAGGAGAGGAGGAGGAGGAAAAGAGGGGAGGTTTCTAGGAGAGAGATCTTGACCATTTCCTCCACTTCCCTCCTCCTCCTCCTCCTCCTCCTCGTCAACACATATTTCCTCTTAATACTCTTTCCTCTTCTATTTGGATAATATGAGAGAGAGAGAGAGAGAGAGAGAGAGAGAGAGGTGGGGGGAGAGAGGTGAAGAGGGTACTGGTTGTGGTCTGGGTTACTCTCTCTCTCTCTCTCTCTCTCTCTCTCTCTCTCTCTCTCGTCTTAAATAGAGTATTTAGAAGTCATGCTGGAGATGCTGTCTGGCGGCTCAGCAAATTCTAAATAGTAGTAGTAGTAGTAGTAGTAGTAGTAGTAGTAGTAGTAGTAGTAGTAGTAATAGTAGTAATAGTAATAGTAGAAGTAGTAGTGGTAATAGTAGTAGTCGTAGTAGTAGTAGTAGTACGTAGTAGTAGTAGTAGTGTAGAAGTGGTATTATTATTATTATTATTATTATTATTATTAGTAGTAGTAGTAGTAATAGTAGTAGTAGTAGTAGTATGAGGAGGAGGAGGAGGAGGAGGAGGAGGAGGAGGAGGAAGATATGAAAGAGGAGAAGGGAAGAAGAGGGGAAGAGAGGGAAGGGAAGAAGTGAAATGCCGAATGGAGGAAGGGAGAGAGAGAGAGAGAGAGAGAGAGAGAACGGAGATCAGAAGGTCACATCCTCCTCCCCTCCCTCCCTCCCTCCTTCCCTCCTTCCTCTCTCTCCTTTTATTCCTCTCTTCCTTCAGTTTTCTTCTTCTCTCCTTTCTTTTCCTTATTTCCTCTTTCTCTCCTTTCTCTTTTCATCCCCTTCTCGCTCTTTTTCGTCTCCTTTTTTTCCATATCTCTTCCTCTTCCTTTATTCCTTCCTTCCTTCCTTCCTTCCTTCCTTTCTTCTTTTCTTTCTTTCTTTCTTCTTTTTTTTTCTTCTTATTCTTATTATTTATCTTCATTATGACAACAGAAGAGTTTTAAGAGGAATGGAAGCCGGATATGTAGGAGGAGGAGGAGGAGGAGGAGGAGGAGGAAGAAGAAGACGGAAAAGATTAAATCTGTACAATAATAATAGCAATAAAGAGAGAGAGAGAGAGAGAAAGAGAGAACTCCACTCGTAAATTAGAGCAAATTAGAACTATAGTCTGTTGACGGACCCTGTTCATCTGGCGCCTAGGCAACGTTTGTTACGGCTCCTGTGATTGGCTGCACCCCTCCCTCCCTCACTCACATGTCCGCCGTGACGCTACACACTTGCATTTTCTTCGTCATAGCTCGTCTCTTATTCACGACAGACCACTTTAGTTGGTTCCGTTGGACTCAGCAGTAATTGCGCAACTCAGTTATGTTTATCTAAACTCGATAAAATAAAACATAAGGGAAATGTGATGAGTTGAAGTCACAAGACAGCTCCGAAATGTTTATAACACGGCTTATTTATCATCGCCTTTCTCAGCAGTCTTTGAACCAGGGTTAAAATAAAGAATTTCATCTCATAGAGCAAAGTCTCCTGAACGCTATGGTGCGATCAGATTATAGATAAAACGTGACATAAGCATAACACCGAACGGTTTCTAAGGATGTGTACAGCGACGACGCATGATGGAAAGGCTCCGTGAACAGACTCGTGCGGCGGCGGCGGTGGTGGTGGTGGTGGGGGTGGTGATGAATGGGATCGTTATGGTGTCAGCGGCTGTTGTGGTGGTGGTGGTGGTGGTGATTGAGTTCTCTTTAAACTGTCTGATGGTGATGGTGGTGGTGGTGGTGATGTGATTTACCTTGCTGCCAGTGATGAGAATTGGTGATGAAAAATGGTGTTGAAAATGGAGTTGAGAATGATGATTGCGAAAAAAAAAGGGAAAAAATGAGGTTATTCTTTCAATTTATGGTGTTTCGTATGAGAGAGAGAACGGAGAAACAGGAAAAAAAAGGAAAAGAAGAAGAGGGGGAGATAAAATACAAAAGAGGAAGAGGAAGAGGAGGAGGAAGAGGAGGAGCAGAAAAAAAACTCTTCTTTCTTCTTTCCTTCCTTCCCTTCTCCTCCATCTTCTCACTCCTCCTCCTCCTTCTCCTCCTTTTCTAATCCTTCCCCTGCGTCTCAGTTCTCAAGGAAAGTCTAATGAGTCTGGTCCAGTAATATCTAATGGCGAAAGATCATGACTCAGTGGTTTCCTTTGATAAACTTTCTGTCTGGTGAATAACGCATGATTGATGGCCCACAATTATATATCTATAGGCGTGCGTCCATTGACTCACACACGTAGATGGATGTATATATGTTTGTATGAGGGAAGAAAAGAAGGAATTAAGAAAGAACGAATCAGAAGCAAATTAATCCAAGGAGAAATGAAGGACGCAGATGAAGAAGAAGAAGAAGAAGAAGGAGAAGGAGAAGAAGAAAAATCCAAAACGTCGATCTTAAATTAATCTGATGCTGTTTTTTTTCATATATCTCCTCCTTCCCTCCTCCTCCTCCTCCCTCTTCTCTTCATCTTCCTCCTCCTCCTCCTTTTATAATCGTTATCCTAATCCTTTTCTTTCTTAATTTTCGCTTCAATATTTTTTTTTTAAACCTACCTACCTATTTATTTTTTTATATTTTCTTTTATTATCACTATTACGTTTATCGACTTTAATATCTGTTCCTTTTGTTTCTTTTTCTCCCTTTTCTTCCATTTCATTTAGTTGACTTTTTTCAACCTCAATTCTGTCCATTTTTCTTATTTATTTTGCTTAAGAGAACCAGTTTTTGCCCTGAGACATGCCCCCCTAATGGAAATGATCGGCTTGGCTTTTTTTATTAATATTTTTACCAGCTTATATATCACCATTATCATTACCTCAATCTTAATACCGTAATACCTTTTGCCTTAATAGACTGGGTGCATTTTTACTGGCTAGCTTTTCCTCCTTATTTTCAATCATCATCTCTTTGGTCTATTACTGCACACGTGAACTGTTGGTGTCCCCTTCCTTTCCCTTTCCTCTCCTCTCTTGGCCAGTTTCACAGCCCCCCATGATCGGTTAGTAAGCTCCCAAACCAATACCAGAGCCTTCGAAATTTCCTTGTATAGTGTCTGGTGTTTATATTTAAGTTCACAAATTTGATGAAACTATACAGGAAAAGTCTTGTGTATTCAGTGTGGCATCGAAGACCTCCCCATTTTGGATTGTATGGGATTCTATAGTTTGGTTCGGGCTGTTACGAAGACACTGTGTTGGACTGTGAAATCGGCTCTCTGTCTTTCCTTTACTCTCCTTCCTTATTTCCTTCCTTCTCTCTGTCTCTGTCTGTCTCTCCTTCTCTCTCCTTCCTTCTTTCCTTCCTTCTCTCTGTCTCTGTCTGTCTCTCCTTTACTCTCTCCTTCCTTCTCTGTCTCTCTCTGTCTCTCCTTTACTCTCCTTCCTTCTTTCCTCCCTTCTCTCTGTCTCTCCTTTACTCTCTCCTTCCTTCTTTCCTTCCTTCTCTCTGTCTGTCTGTCTACCTCTACTGTTTCATCTGTTCTTAATTATCTTTCCTAATATATTAATTATTTTTTTTCTACTTCTTCTTTGGATTTTGTTATATTCCCACATTTTTATTTTATCCTCCTCCTCCTCCTCCTCCTCCTCCTCCTCCTTCTTTCTCCTTTGGGTCTAATCTTTATTTTCTTTCGTCTTTTCCTTCTTTTCTTTTCTTTCTCTTCTTTTTCTTCTTCCCTCATC
>NC_066533.1:19256935-19261935 GCF_024679095.1 Eriocheir sinensis
CTCCTCCATTACCTGTATTCCTGGAAGTCTCGCCCTCGGGAATCGTAAACACAACCCGCCTCTCCTCTTCCTCCTCCTCCTCCTCCTCCTTTAACTCCCACTCACTCCATTTTCATTCTGATATTCTCGTTCCCTCCCAACCCTTTCCCTCCTCCTCTTCCTCCTCCTCCTCCTCCGTCTCGCGTCATGTTTTCCTCCTCCCCCTCCCTCCTCCCTGTCATGTCTCTCCCTGCCTCCATTTTTTTTTAATCTATTTGCTGCGTCTTTTTCCTTCATGATCTTTTACGTGGCTCTCTTTCTCCCCTCCTTTCCTTTCCTCTCCCCTCCCTCTCTTCCCTTCGTTCCTTCTCTCATTCCAACCCTCTCCCTTCCCTTCCTTTCCCTTCCCTTCCTTCCCTTCGTTCCTTCTCTCATTCCAACCCTCTCCCTTCCCTTCCTTTCCCTTCCCTTCCTTCCCTTCGTCTCTTCTCTCATTCCACTCCTTTCCCTTCCTTGCCTTTCCCTTCCTCTCCTTTGCCTTCCTTTCCCTTCCTCTCCTTTGGCTTCCTTTCCCTTCCCTCCCTTCCCTTCGTCCCTTCTCTCATTCCAACATTTTCCCTTCCCTTCCTCTCCCCTCCCTCCCTTCCCCTTCCCTCCCTTCCCTCCCTCCCTCCCTTCCTCCCTCAATTTTTCAGACAAGGACACGCATGTTAGTTTTTTTTTTCTCTCCATCAACTTGATCACTATGGCAATTTTTCCTCCACTATTGTTATTATTATTATTATTATTATTATTATTATTATTATTATTATTATTATTATTATTATTATTATTATTATATACCTATGTCTCTCTCTCTCTCTCTCTCTCTCTCTCTCTCTCTCTCTCTCTCTCTCTCTCTCTCTCTCTCTCTCTCTCTCTCTCTCTCTCTCTCTCTCTCATTGACAGTAGTGAGGGGGGGGGGGGGGGTCCGGCGCGCAATGGGGGGAGGGGGGCTGCTTCCACCGTCTCTAATTGGTAACTCCCACAGTTTCGTCAGGGGAGGGTGCTGGCGAACCTCCTCACGGAAGGTGGCCGTCTTCACCTTCCAGGAGGCGTCTGGCCACGTCTCTTCCCATGCCCTACTGGACCTGGAGTACCTCTTCAGGTGCAGCAGCAAGCCAGCTGCCGGCGCCATGCAGGTCAAAATCTGCGTGGTGCTGCGCTGCGGCGGGAAACGTGTGGCCCGCGCTGACCTGGAAGAGTTTCTCGGCCAGCTGCTGCGGGGTGGCCGCCTTGACTCTTTCTTCCTGTATGTACACGAAGAAAAAGTCGCCCTCCTGCAGGCCAATCAGCCAGTTACGGACCCAGGTACGGAATGGCTTTTTGAGGGAGAGTCACGAGGCACACACACCATGGTTAAGGCTGAGACTCATGAAGAGAATGATGATACTAACGAATTGGAAGACTGTACTGACGAACACTACGAAGAATGGAAGGCTTACCTCGAAAAGGTATTCTCCGTTGAGGACGAAGATGATATCGACGAACAGGAAGACAGCAACGAAGACAACTACAAAGAATGGGAGACTTTTCTGGAAAAGGTATTCTCCGTTGATGATGATGGTGATGCGGACGAGGTGACCTCCGAGTTGCGGGAAGCCTCCGATGCAGGAAATGAAGGAGCAGACGAGGTGACCTCCGAGTTGCGGGAAGCCTCCGATGCAGGAAATGAAGGAGCAGACGAGGTGACCTCCGAGTTGCGGGAAGCCTCCGATGCTGGAAATGAAGGAGCAGACGAGGTGACCTCCGAGTTGCGGGAAGCCTCCGATGCTGGAAATGAAGCAGCACGCGAAGCGGCGTCCGCAGACCAGGAAGTTCCCCATCAAGGCGAGTCCTCTGCACCAGTGGCCGTCTCTGCCACCCCCGCCACTGCCTCCTACGCTTACCGCAGCCTGGCTGTGCCTCATAGATTCATCAGCCGCATTGCAGGCCCCGAGGACCGCCACCTCGAGGATCTGCGGCGGAGCTATGGGGTACAAATCACGCGGATTAAGCGAACCCTTCATGTGAAGGGCCACAGAGACTCAGTTCTGCAGTGCCACGACTTCATTCGTGCCAAAATAGCAGAGTGGCGGAGGTGCGAGGCCGCTGAGGCTCACTAAGCGACCTAGAGACACCTGGGACGGTCCGGTAACAATGTTTGTAACCTCTGTGAAGGAAAGCGTGCTGAAAACGAGGCGACCTCCGAGTTGCGGGAAGCCTCTGTGAAGGAAAAGGTGCTGGCGAAGAGGTGACCTCCCGAGTTGCGGGAAGCCTCTGGTGTATATATCTTATCTTATTGTTTCTTATTATGTAGACGTTATGTAATTGTTGTACTTGTCATCAACTGCACTTCCGTTATTATTGTATCAGTAATGGTTATAATGATAACAAAATTACTACTATACTACTACTGCTACTACTACTACTACTTCTACTGCTACTACTACGAGACTGATGACTGCATATTTAATTTCCGTTGAAGCTCATACAGCCGCTAAGGGTAAAGATGTGTGTGTGTGTGTGTGCACCAAATCACCAAAGCGGGCAACCTCGTAATGAGCCAATAGGCTTTCTGTTGCCTGCATTTCCGTGTTTCCGTGTTTCCTCCGCCACACCCCCCCCCCCCCCCCCTTCCCCTCAATACAGCTTCACGCAGCGCCAAACTTTTTCATAACGGCAAAAGTTGTTGGAGTCGTTTTTCATCTTGGAGGAGGAGGAGGAGGAGGAGGAGGAGGAGGAGGAGAGTGGAGGAGGAGGAGGAGGAGGAGGAGAAGAAGAAGAAGAAGAAGAAGAAGAAGAAGAAAGAACGAGAAATAGAAGGAGGAGGAAGAGGAGGAGGAGGAGGAGAAAAAAAGAAAAAGGAGAAAGGAAACCAGGTCACTCAATGCATGATGACCTGGTGTGACCTCCGATGACCTTATGACCTTTGCCAGGCCTTGGGGTCACCGAGGACACCTTCAGCGGGTCCATTTAGGGTTGGCCAGTGTCTTCAGATGGTCGCCGGGGCTCGAAGTGGGTCGGAAGTCGGTCGAGCCTGCCAGACGACTGCCATATATTCTGACTTCCTTCCCAAATCTTGTCCCGACTGACATTCCGTGAAGGGAGGAAGGGAGAGAAGGAGAGGAAGGGAAGAGGGGGGAGGGAAGATAAGGAGGAAGAGATAGGATGGAAAGGAGAATAGCCACAGGAGGAGGAAGAGGATGAGGAGGAGGAAGAGGATGAGGAGGGAGATGTGAAAGAAAAGATTGATTTCGGCACCCATGCTCCCCTATTTGACAAGGCTTTTCTAGGAGTTTTAGGGGCATTTCCAGGGGTAGTTTTATGACCCTGGTGGTAGTTTGACCCTTCCCCTGTACCGTGAACCTCAACAAACACTCATTATAACCCGACTGATCTCGTTTTCGGCCTTTGGAAATAGTTGACATTAGAAGTGGAAGCGTTTGAGAATCACACCTTCAAACTCAAGCAGGCCCCCTCACTGCAGCGGTCTGGAGCCACTATTAATAACCCCTGAAGCCTTCCTCCGCCGGCTCAGAAAGGGGTGAAGAGAAGGGGTGTTATGCAGATGATGGTAAGGAGGCTGAAGGCGGCGGTTCACTCGGGTGGATGACTGACATTTCTTTCTGCGACCGTCCAAGGCAGCAAAGGGAAAAGGAAACGCCAAGTCACGTAGGCGAGGGACCAAAGAGCCTGAGACGCGGCCTGAAGAAAGCTCGCAAGATCACCCTTTTTTGTGCCTTCAAGCGGCGGCGTCCTTGGGACCATACTTGTCCTGCCCACGTATTCTAAAACGTATCGGGGCTTTGATCGGCGTTATCAAACGTTTCCACCCCACACATTAACTACTTCCAAAGGCCGAAAAGGAGATCAATCGCGTTCTAATGGCTGTTCTTTCATGGTACAGAGGAAGCGTCAAATTACCACCAGGGTCATAAAACTACCCCGAGAAATGCCCCCAAAACTCCTACGAAAGCCTTGTCAAATGTGTGTTTCTTAGGTTCACGGTACAGAGGAAGGGTCAAACTACCACCAGGGTCATTAAACTACCCCTGGAAATGCTCAAAACTCCTTCGAAAGCCTTGTCAAATGTGTGTTTCTCAGGTTCATGTTACAGAGGAGGCATCAAACTACCACCAGGGTCATAAAACTACCCCTGGAAATGCTCAAAACTCCTACGAAAGCCTTGTCAAATGTGTGTTTCTTAGGTTCATGTTACAGAGGAAGCATCAAACTACCACCAGGGTCATAAAACTACCCCAGGAAATGCTTAAAACTCCTACGAAAGCTTAGACGGTGAAAAGTTTAAGAATCTGACCCCTACACACACACATTTGGATAAGGCTTTCGTAGGGGTTGTGTTAGTGTTGCCCTGTGTAGTGTTATGAGACCAGTGGGGGGTTGATAAGGCTTCTGCTGCACCATGGACGTGAAAACACACTCATGAGAAGCCGACTAATCTCTTCTGCGGCATTTGAGCGAGAGAGCGCGTGAGAACTATTTTACCCAAGCATCCACCTCTTAGCTAGTTAGTCATCCATTCACTCGTTCAACCACCCATTCAACCAACCACTCAACCACGGAAATGGGTAACGAATCGCTCCACACACACACACACACACACACACACACACACACACACACATACATATCCAAAGCATCACACTGGGCCTTCACTGAGCTGTCAGCGCCCTCCCCTCTTCCCCCCTTCCCCTTTCCTCCCTTCCCTCTTCAGCCTAGCGTTATATGATGAAGTCGTAAGTTCAAGATTTCTATCTCGCCCGCGCGGCCGCTGTTTCATTTACGGGAGGGGCGGGGTAATGTTTTACTAGGCTAGCTGTGCAACGGATTGGAGGAGGAGGAGGAGGAAGGAGCGGATGGAAGAAACGAGAAATAGAAGGAGGAGGAAGAGGAGGAGGAGAAATGAAGAATGAGGGAATGAGGGAGGAGGTAAAGAGAAGAGGAAGAAAGCGAAGGACGAAAAGGAAGAGGAGGAAGAA
>NC_066533.1:19266935-19346935 GCF_024679095.1 Eriocheir sinensis
AATATATATTTATAAACGGAACTAAACAGACAACAATAAACATAACAAATGGTATAAGAGGAAAAGTGAGGAGTGTCCGTGCTGTGGTGCAGAAGGAGAAACTTAGAACATTTTCTGCTGGACTGTGAAGAATATATAGAAATAAGACAAAACCAAACTTGTATACAGGAAATCAAAGCAGAGACTACTTAACTTACTTAGTTACGAGTGAGGGAGCGAGTGGGCGAGCGAGCGGGCAGGCTTTCCCTTTCCCCAAGTTTCTTCTCTCTCTCTCTCTCTCTCTCTCTCTCTCTCTCTCTCTCTCTCTCTCTCTCTCTCTCTCTCTCTCTCTCTCTCTCTCTCTCTCTCTCTCTCTCTCTCTCTCTCTCTCTCTCTCCCCCCCCCCACCAATCACTCTACGAAATAAGTCACCGCATAATTTTCTCACGTTCCACTATACTAAGACGTAAGGAAGCCGGGAGAAAAAAGTGTTTACATGATGATATGGAGAAATAAATCGCAGTTTAAAGAGCCTTCCGACACCCACGTTTGAATAGAGAAAAAGAAAGTTTAAATAGTTAAGGAACGCAGCGAACTGAAGTGAAAGAAAGTGATCAATCAGACTTTACGAAGGAAGGGAGTCTTGCATTGATCCGTGTCCAGTATGTAACGTGTTTTTTTCTTGTTATTTTTTAGAGTATAGAATAGAGAAAAAGGAAGTTTGAATAGTTAAGGAACGCAGCGCACTGAAGTGAAAGAAAGTGATCAATCAGACTTTACGAAGGAAGGGAGTTTTGCATTGATCCGCGTCCGTGTCCAGTATGTAAAGTGTTTTTTTTTTTTATTATTATATTGGGGTGAATAATCGTTAATCGGTTTATTGCTAGTTTGAGTAATACAGCGTGAACACACACACACACACACACACACACACACACACACACACACACACACACACACACACACCGAACAAAAAATAAAGTAAACGAAAATAAAAACCGAAATAAAATGAAATAAAGAAGAAAATAAGAGAAATACGAAGCCACAGAAGAACAAAGAGAAGAAGAAGATGAGGAGGAGGAGGAGGAGGAGGAGGACCGATACGACCAAAAGGGGAAAGGAGAGGAAATTACAGTTATCTCGAAAGCTTATTTCCCCTCAAGCTGACCAGAGCGAGGGGAAGGGAAGGGACGAAGAGGAGGAGGAGGAGGAGGAGGAGGGTAGGAGGAGGCAGAGGACTCCCATGGGACGAAGGGAAGGAAGGAAGGGAAGGGGAAGGAACACGAAGAGAAGAAGGAGGAGGAAAGGAAAGAAGGAAAGAGGAGAAGGAGACGAAGGAGGAGGAAGAGGAGGAGGAGGCAGAGGACACCCAAGGGACGAAGAGAGAGAGAGAGAGAGAGAGAGAGAGAGATAAAGTACCTCCCCTGCCTTCCCCTCCTCAATTACCTGATCAATTAGCACGTAAATTACACCTGTAGGAGCCTAATTTAACACACACACACACACACACACACACACACACACACACACACACACACACACACACACACACACACACACACACACACACACACTAATTATGATAACAACTCTTATTAAAACGTCTGCAGCAAAAACAGCAAATTAAATCTCGAGAAAATATTACCGAGATAGACTGACAGACAGACAGCAATTGAACTTAATCCCAATATTAAGAAAGCGAAGAGTAACTTTAGAATCGTTGAAGAATTTTTTTTCTCTCTCTCTCTCTCTCTCTCTCTCTCTCTCTCTCTCTCTCTCTCTCTCTCTCTCTCTCTCTCTCTCTCTCTCTCTCTCCATCTCCAATTTCTTCTCTTCTCGATTCTTCTCTCTCCTCTGTTTTCTTTTTTTCTTTTTCATTCCTCTATTCTCTTTTCTCCCCTTTCCACCAAATCATCTCCTTTTTTCCTTCCTCCTTTCTTTCTTCTTTATTCCTTTCTGCAATCTCTTCTCTTCATCTCCAATTTCTTCTTTTCTCAATTCTTCTTTCTCCTCTAATTTCTCTTTTTTTTTCTTTTCATTCCTCTCGATTTCCTTTTCTCACCTTTTCCCACCAAATCATCTCCTGTTTTTCCTTCCTCCTTTCTTTCGTCTTTATTCCTTTCTACGTCATAATTCCTCCTTCCTTTCCCTATTTCCTTTTTTATGGGACCTCTCCCTTGTGTAATGTTCAATAATGTTTGTTTTGATGACGTCATCGTTACGTTATCGGTTATAGAGACTCTTCGATCCTGCCTTGTGTCTGTGTGTTTGTTTGTTGAGTCACGTGACGAAAGAGAGAGAGAGAGAATATGTATGAATGCAAGTAATTTCGACACACACACACACACACACACACACACACACACAGTCCATTTTGAAGGAGAGGTCCCATTCTTAAAGGAGGAGGAGGAAGAAGAAGAGGAGGAGGAGGAGGAGCTATGAAGTAAACGAAGGGAGATAAAATAAAGAGGAAGAGGAACAAAAAGAGAAAATATTAAAGTAAAGGAAAGAGGAGAAAGAGGAGGAGGAGGAGGAGGCAAAGTGGAGGGAAAGAGGAAGAGCCGGAGGGAGAACGCGAGTGAACTGGGGAAAGGACGAAGAGGAGGAGGAAGAGGAGGAGGAGAAGGAGGAAGAGGAGGAGGATGACTCACCCAGGACTCAGGGACGTTCCAAGGTCGTATGATTCCTCTTTTCCTCCATTCTTTCCTCCATTTTTTCCTCCATTCCTTCTCTGCCTTCCTTACCTCCTTCTCTTCTCATTTTTCTTCTCTATCTCTTAGCTTTCTCTTCCTCCCTTCGTTCCTTCCCTTCTTCTCTACTTCCTTTCCTTCTTTCCTTCCTTCCTTCCTTCCTTCTCTACTCCTTCATTGTCATTTCCTTCTATTTTCCTTCATGTTATTCTTGTTCTTTTTTTTTCTTATTGGTGTTTCCTTCCTTCCTTCTCTCCTTCCTTCCTTCCTTCCATTATTTTCTTTATTTTTTGTTTTGTTTCTTATTTGTTATTCTCTCACTCGCTTTTATCTTGACACACACACACACACACACACACACACACACACACACACACACACACACACACACACACACATACATTATACAGTCTCTCTCTCTCTCTCTCTCTCTCTCTCTCTCTCTCTCTCTCTCTCTCTCTCTCTCTCTCTCTCTCTCTCTCTCTCTCTCTCTCTCTCTCTCTCTCTCTCGTGTATAGAATATTTTGGTAAGCGTAATGGAGGAGGAGGAGGAGAAAAATTGTTATGCTTTCCTTCTACTTTCTCTCTTTTTCCTCTTTTTCTTTCTTTTCCTTTTTCCTTTTTTTCATATTTTCGTTTTTCTTTTTCTTCCTTTTTTTTCTTTCTTCTTATCTTTCTCGCCCTCGCTTTATTGACTATTCCTTTTGTTGTTTTCTTTTTATCTCGTATTTTGTCACATTTTTTCCACTCTTTTCCTTCCTCCTTCTCTTTCATTATCTTTTCCCTCTGCGTCATCTTTATCATTATTATTATTTTGTCGCTTTTCTTTTGTTTTCATTATTTTCATCCTTTCCTTCTTACTCTTTCTTTTCGATGTCTTCCTTTTACTACTACTACTACTACTACTACTACTACTACTACTACTACTGCTCCTACTACTGCTGCTGCTGCTCCTCCTCCTCCTCCTCCTACTACTACTACTACTACTACAACTACAACTCCGTATTTTCTTTCTTTTGCAGGTAAATGCTTTGTTAATCTTCAATAGGCAAAGGTAAGGTAAGGTAAATAAAGCCTTTCGTATGGGTAAGAGATAGGGAGGGAAGGGAGGAAGGAAGGGAAGAAGGAAGGAAGGAAGGAAGGAAGGGAGAGAGAGAGAGAGAGAGGTCATTATCGTGGAGTTTTGTTAGTTTAGTTTAAGTTTCGTGGTCCTCTGGTTCTCCCTTTTCGTCATTTGTCAAGGCTGTCCCGAGGTTCGAGCCCCGTTAGTGTCTTCGTCTGTCTCCTTCGTTCATTACGCTTCCTCTTATCCTGTCCTCCTCTTCCTCTCCTTCCATTCGCAGCTGTTCCTGTCTCTCTATATTTTTTTTGCTGTTTCCTGTGTTTCGTCTTCTTCTTCTTCTTCTTCTTCTTCTTCTTCTTTTATTTCTTTTCTATCTTCCTTTATCATCCATATTTCTCCTTCTCTTCGTATCTCCTCTTCCATTTCCTGCCTTTCTTTCTTCCCTCCCTCCCCTCCCGCTTTTCTCTCTCTCTCTCTCTCTCTCTCTCTCTCTCTCTCTCTCTCTCTCTCTCTCTCTCTCTCTCTCTCTCTCTCTCTCTCTCTCATTCCTTCCTTCCTTCTATCTCCCTTCCACCCTTTCCACAACAGAACGTAATTGGGGAGATGGAGAGGAAAGGAGGAGGAGGAGGAGGAGAAGGAGGAAGAGGAGAAGGAGGAGGAGGGCGGGGTTCAAAATCTCTTGGAAATATATCATTCTTGAAAAATTTTACGCTCTTCAGATTTTCTCTCGTTCCTTACATTCCTGAACGGCCGCCTTTTGCCTGAGGGGAGTGAAAAGGTTCCACTGTGGCGTGCCGTGCATTCCCGAGGGGAGGAAGAGAGAGGAAGGGGGGGGGAGGAGGGGGAAGGAGGCTGGGGGTCGAGGCGAAAGAGGTTGGTATTGTTAAACGCTTTGGGCTCTAACAACAAATCTTTCCAAAGGCCGAAAAGGAGGTCAGTCGGATTCTAATGAGTGCTTCTTTAGGTTCACGGTACAGAAGAAGGGTTAAACTACCACCAGGCTCTCCCAATATCAACTTCCAAAGGCCGAAAAGGAGGTCAGCCGGATTCTAATGAGCGTTTCTTTAGGATCACGGTACAGAAGAAGGGTTAAACTACCACCAGGCTCTCCCAATATCAACTTCTAAAGGCCGAAAAGGAGGTCAGTCGGGTTCTAATGAGTCCTTCTTTAGGTTCACGGTACAGAGGAAGGGTCAGACTACCACCAGGCTCTCCCAGTATCTATTTCCAAAGGATCAAGAAAAGGCGGTCAGTCGGGTTCTAATGAGTCCTTCTTTAGGTTCACGGTACAGAGGAAGGGTCAGACTACCACCAGGCTCTCCCAGTATCTATTTCCAAAGGATCAAGAAGGAGGTCAATAGGGTTCTAATGAATGCTTCTTTAGGTCCACGGTACAGAGGAAGGGTCAGACTACCACCAGGCTCTCCCAGTATCTATTTCCAAAGGATCAAGAAGGAGGTCAATAGGGTTCTATTGAGTGCTTCTTTAGGTCCACGGTACAGGGGAAGGGTCAGACTACCACCTGGGTCATAAAACTACCCCTGGAAATACTAACACAGCCTCTATACGAAAGCCTTATCTGATGTGTGTGTGTGTGTGTGTGTGTGTGTGTGTGTGTGTGTGTGTGTGTGTGTGTGTGCCCCGAAATCTTTGAAAATATGGAGAAAGAAAGAACCATGAAAGGAAATGAGGTTGGTGAAAAGTATATTAGGAAAGGAAGGGAAAAGAAGGGGAAAGGAGGAGGGAAAGAGGTAAGTGAGGAAAGGAAAGGAAGAACGAAAATGAGGTAGTGAAAGTTTGGAATGAAGGAATGATGAAGCAGGGAGGGAAGGAAAGGGGAGAAGGAAAAGGAAGGGAAGGGACAGAGGGTAATAGCGAGGTGTTGAAAGGAAAGGGAAGGAGATAATGAAGGGACTGAAAGGTGGGAGAAAGGGAGGAGGAGGAGGAGGAGGAGGAGGAAGGGAGAGAGAAAATAGGGCAGAAAACCATCAGATTACAGAGAAAGACAAGGACAAATGGGATGGTGAGAGAGAGAGAGAGAGAGAGAGAGAGAGAGAGAGATAAAAACACAGGGATTTCCCGAAAGGAAAGGAACAGCTGCGCATGGAAGGAGAGGAAAGACAGGAAGGAGACATAAAAAAAAAGACTAACGGGGCTCGAACCTTGGAGCTGCCTTAACAAACGTCGAGTACAGAAAACCACAAGACCAAGGAACCTAAAGTCGTGATCTCACTTAGTTAATCAGAAGGAGCGATTAAATTAAGATCCATTATAATATTAGGGATGATTAGGTAAGGTGAGTCCCGGATAAGGCCAGGTGTGAGGGGACATACCCTTCCTCTCCTTACCCTTTGAGCATTGGCAAGGCTTCTTAGGGGGGTGAGGGGGCGTGGGAGAGAGAGAAGGGGGAGGGGTCATAGGGGGTGTAGGGAAGGGATATATGACTAAGGGTAAGGGTGATAAATGGGGTGGGAGGTGAAAAGGGAGGAAGAAAGGGGAGTAGGAGAAGAGGAAGGATGTGAAGAAAGAGGAGGAGGAGGAGGAGGAGGAGGAGGAAAAGTGCATGTTGTTTTGGAGGAAAAAGAGAGGAAGGGGAGGATGAAGGGAAAAAGAAGGGACTGTTTAGAAAAAGGAAATTAGTTATACATGAAGAGTAGATGAAGGGGATGGAAGGGGATGAGGGAGGAAGGGGAACATGAAGGGAAAGTAAATATATATGAAGAGGAGATGAAGGAAATGAAGGAGGAAGGGGCACATGAAGGGAACGAGAAGGGAAAGTAAATATATATATGAAGAGTAGATGAAGGGAGGGCGTTTGAAGAGGAAATGGAAGGGGAAGAAGGGGAAGGAATGGTATTGAAGGGGTGTGTAGCAGAGAAGGAAGGGTGACTCAGAATGTAGAGGAGGGAAGAATAGAGGAGGAGGAGGAGGAGGAGGAGTGGCAGAGGGCCAAGAGAAATGGGACAGATTCCAGGATGGGCTTCAATCAATTATCCCCTTCCTTACTCTCCCTTTTCTTCTCCCTGTTTTTTTTTCTCTCCCTTCCCTCCTTGTTTTCTCTGTTTTTTCTCTTCCTTTTTCCTTCTTTTTTCCTCTCCCTTCCCTCCTTCCTCCCTTCCCTTATACTCCCTTTTTCTTCCTCCTTGTTTTTCTCTGTTTTCTCCTTCCCTTTCCTTTTCCTTACTCTCCCTTTTCTTTTCCCTGGTTTTCTTCTCCCTTCCCTTATCCTCCCTTTTTCTTCCTCCTTGTTTTTCTCTGTTTTTTCCTTCCCTTCCCTTACTCTCCCTTTTCTCCTCGCTGTTTTTCTCTCTCCTGTTAGTTTCCTCCCTTCCTTCCTTCCTTCCTCCCTTCCTTCCTTCCTTCCTTGATCCTTCCATCCCTTCCTTCCTTCCTTCCTTCCTTCCTTCCTTCCCTCCGTCCTTGATCCTTTCCTCCTTCCTACCCTCCTTCCTTTCTTCCTTCCTTCCATCCTAATGATATCTCCCCCCCCTCCCCCCAAAATTTTTAGGCAAAGGGGGAGGGGGTGCAGGGGCGGGCCGGGGGGGGGTACTCTGAATTATTGACTGTTTTGCTATCATTGACCTCTCTCTCTCTCTCTCTCTCTCTCTCTCTCTCTCTCTCTCTCTCTCTCGCTGAGCCTCGTGGGAGTGTGTTAATCCCCTCAAGACGTGACTGAGACGTGTATTTAAACTGTCATTGTATTGTTAAGACTCACTCAAGCTTGTAATAATAATAATAATAATAATAAGCCTTTGTAGTAAGCTGTTAACATTACGATTATTTTATTTTGCTCCTTATAATTGTTGTTATCATTCTCTCTCTCTCTCTCTCTCTCTCTCTCTCTCTCTCTCTGAAGCCAAATTACCTCCTCCTCCTCCTCCTCCTCCTCCTCCTCCTCTTTTACTCATATCAATTAGTCTCCCTTCCCCTCCTTTCCCTTCCCTCACTTTCCTTAACCTGCCCTCCCTTCCCTTCCCCTCCCTTCCCCTCCCTCCCTTTCCTTAACCTGCCCTCCCTTCCCTTCCCCTCCCTTCACTTTCCCTCCCCTCCCATACCCTCCTTTCCCTTCTCCCTTCCCCTTCCCTTCCCTTCCCTTCCCTTCCTAAGAAAGAGGGAGAAAAAGGAATGGAGAAGTAAAGGAGGAAGAAGAACAGGAGGAGAGAGAGAGGGAGGGGAGAGAGAGGAGGAGGGAAGGGAGGAGGAGGAGGAGGGGGGGGGGTATCGAGGGGCAGGTGATCGGTGTCCAATTTCATCACCTTGCAAAACGTGTATTAATTGGAGGAGGAGGAGGAGGAGGAGGGAGGAAAGGGACAGGAGGAGAGGAGGGGCGATGAGATGAGAGGAGAGGAAAGAAGGGGAAGAGGAGGAGGAGGGGGAAAAGGAGGAGGAGGAGGAGGAGGAGGAGGAGGAGGAGGAGGAGGAGGAGGAGGAGATATGAAGCCTCTTTCTTCCCCTCAGCACACGTATAACCCATGATGTGTGAGAGAGAGAGAGAGAGAGAGAGAGAGAGAGAGAGAGAGAGAGAGAGAGAGAGAGAGGAAGGAGCTATCAGGTTACAATGTACACACACACACACACACACACACACACAATCTTTGGCTTGTGGACATAACTGGTGAGAGAGGAGGAGGAGGAGGAGGAGAAGGAGAAGGAGAAGGAGAAGGAGGAGGAAAAGGAGGAGGAATAGGTGTAAGAGAAGGTGTAAACGAGAGAGAGAGAGAGAGAGAGAGAGAGAGAGAGAGAGAGAGAGAGAGAGAGAGAGAGAGAGAGAGAGAGAGAGAGAGAGAGAGAGAGAGAGAGAGAGAGAGAGAGAGAGAGAGAGATAGGAGGGAGGGATAAATTAACTCAGGTCTAAAGGAGAATAATCAGATCGCTATGGAGAGAAGGGAGGGAGGGAGGGAGAGATTATTATGGACAGCTACTAGGGAAGGGAGGGAGGAAAGGGAGAGGTAGGAGGAGGAGAAATACATAGGAATACATAGGAAGAACAGACACCAGAAGACCTGTCGGTTTATGGCGAGGGTGTCTGTTTACTACCGCTAATACTAGTAATCTACGTGTGGTACGACAGGACAGAATAGATGAAGATGAACCCACCTCTCCCTCCGGCAACGTGATGGCAGGAAATAGGTAGAACACCATGTGGCTTTAAGGAAGAAAGGGACATGGAAATTTTACAGTAAAGAGAGAAATATGAGGAAATTACTACCCTCAACACTGCAGTCGTGAAGTAGAATGAGAGTAAGAATTCACTACAGTCGTGGAGTAGAATGAGAGTAAGAATGAACAGTGCATGTAGTCGATTCTTTAAAACATTATAAAAGCTAGTATTGTAAAAGCTAGGTTCTTAATATCGGCTTCGTAAGACCAGTTACTAGATTCTAAACGGATGAAGAGGAGGAATTATGGAAAGATAAAGTGAGAGAGAGAGAGAGAGAGAGAGAGAGAGAGAGAGAGAGAACACGAAGAATTATAATGACAGAAAAGAAAACATTAATATTAAGTTAAACACAATAATAATAATAATAATAATAATAATAATAATAATAATAATAATAATGACACAAGGTGAGGACGCCCCCTTATCGCCCCCAACCCCAACCCCCCCCCACACTCTGCTTCCCCCCAGCAACGCCCCCCTCCCCTTCTTCCCCCCACCCCGACCCCCACCCATTCCTCCCTCCCCTTACGTCAGCCACCCTAACCCCCACCCCCAATAACCCCCCTTCTTAACCCCCCTCCCCCCCATCACTAACCCAATCCCAGTTCAAAGAGGTTCCGATGCCCCAAATATCGGTTCGAGTAGCATTAGCATCCGAGGGCCACGAGATGCTATGTAACAGAGCCATGTGGGGTGCCAAGCCAGCTCCACTAAGCTGAGGAATGCGGGTTTCGATCCTGTCTGTTACCTGTTTACACACTCACCTGAAATCTGTATTCGGAGGGTTTAGTAATTTTTTAATGATTCAGTTCTGGAATGGAGTCAGTATTATATTAACATTTCGTGGCAAGGCTTTCGTAGGAGTTGTGAGTATTTCCAGAGGTAGTTTCATGACCCTGGTGTTAGTCTGACCCTTCCTCTGTGCCATGAACCTATAGGAACACACACATTTGACAAGGCTTTCGTAGGAGTTGTGAGCATTTCCAGGGGTAGTTTCATGACCCTGGTGTTAGTCTGACCCTTCCTCTGTGCCATGAACCTATAGGAACACACACATTTGACAAGGCTTTCGTAGGAGTTGTGAGTATTTCCAGAGGTAGTTTCATGACCCTGGTGTTAGTCTGACCCTTCCTCTGTGCCATGAACCTATAGGAACACACACATTTGACAAGGCTTTCGTATGAGTTATGAGCCTTTCCAGGGTCACTTTTATGACCCTGGTTGTAGAGTGACCTTTCCTCTGTACCGTGAACCTAAACGAACACACACACATTTGACAAGACTTTCGAAGGAGTTGTGAGCCTTTCCAGGGATACTTTTGTGACCCTGGTGGTAGTCTGACCCTTCCTCTGTGCCATGAACCTATAGGAACACACACATTTGACAAGGCTTTCGCATGAGTCGTGAGCATTTCCAGGGGTACTTTTATGACCCTGGTGGTAGTCTGACCCTTCCTCTGTGCCATGAACCTATAGGAACACACACATTTGACAAGGCTTTCGTATGAGTCGTGAGCATTTCCAGGGGTACTTTTATGACCCTGGTGGTAGTCTAACCCTTCCTCTGTACCGTGAACCTAAAGGAACACTTATTAAAACCCGATTGATCCCCTTTTCGGCCTTGGGTAATGGATGAGGTGGGATACGGAAGCGTCTGAGAATGCCTACCTGCTCAGCCTCACGCCTCCACACTCCCAGTTCTCTTCACGGCCCGGGTCACGATAAATTAGGCGTGAACTCGCGAGTGTCTGAGGCCTAACGTGTCTCGTGTGAAGGGAAGGAAGAAAGGGAAAGTGAGAACGTCTCTCTCTCTCTCTCTCTCTCTCTCTCTCTCTCTCTCTCTCTCTCTCTGACCCATGAAAGTAGAGGGAGGGGCGGGGTCATGGGTTCGAGGGGAGACTGATTAGGATATCGTAAGGAAAATAAGGAGGCTAGGGAGGAGGAGGAGGAGGAGGAGTGAAGGGAAGAGGAGGCGGCGACGGAACATGTGAGGGGAGATGGCGAGGGAGAAGAGGGAGGAGGAAGAGGGAGAATATGGTAGTAGAGGAAGAGGAGGAGGAGGAGGAGGAGGAGGATCATCAAAGACATTCCTCCACCGTGTGACTTGAAGTGCTTGTCTAATGTAAACAAACAAACAAACAAACAAACAAGAAGAAGAAGAGAATAAAAGGAGAGAAACAGAAGATAGAACACTTATTATTCCTCCTCCTCTTCCTCCTCCTCCTCTTCTTCCTCTTCCTCCTCCTCCTCCTCCTACTACTACTACTACTACATAAAAGAAAAAGAAGATAAATATAATAATAAGAAGAAGGATAAGGATAATATGAAGAGGAGGAGAAGAAGAGAGAATTAGGAGGAGGAGGAGGAGGAGGAGGAGGAGGAGGAGGAGGAGGAGGAGGAGGAATAAGGAAAATCAAAAAGGGAGACTGAACAATATTGATAAGAGAGGAGGAGGAGGAGGAGGAAGAGGAGGAGGAGGAAGCAGGTTAAGCCTTTCTGTCAACACTCGTCCTTTCTCTCTCCTCCTCCTCCTCCTCCTCCTCTTCCATGTTGCTGGGAAAGGAAGAACAGGAGGAGGAGGAGGAGGAGGAGAAGGAAATTCATAACATGACCTCTCTCACATTTCTCTATTGTATTCGTGGGAGAGAAGGAAGAGGAAGAGGAGGAGGAGGAGGAAGAAGATGCGTTAAAGGTATTATATTATGACCTCAATGCGTGGGAAAAGAGGAAGGAGGAGGAAAAAGAGGAGGAAGACAGAGCCAGGAAGAGAAAGGAGGAAGAAGAGGAAGAGGAAGAGAAAGAGGAAGAGGAGCAAGAATAAGACTTAAGAAGGAAGAAGAGGAAGAGGAGGAGGTAAAGAAACAGGAGAAGAACGAAGAATGGAAGAAGAACGAGGAGGAAGAGGAAGAAGGAAAAAGAGGAAGAGAGGAACGAAAGAAGATGGGGAAGGAAAAAGAAGAGAGGAAGAGGAATATGTGTCAGAAATAAAGAAGAGAAAGTAGAACGAAGAGAAGAGGAGAAAGAGGAAGGGAAAAGTAGGAAAGTAGGGAAAAGAAGAGAGGAAGAGGAAGAAGAGGATGTGTCGGAAATAAAGAAACGAGAAGATAGAACGAAGAGAAGAGGAGAAAGAGGAAGGAAGAAGTAGGGAAGTAGGGAAGTAGAGAAGGGAAAAAGGGGAACAGGAACGAGGAAGGAAGGAAGGAAGGAAGGAAGGAAGGAAGGCGCATAGGACCACAAAAGGGAAGGCTCGCGTTTTTTACCCGCCTCTTGACAGCGCTGGGCGAGCCGCTTTAAACTATTGATTGCGGTACAGAGATGAGCCTCCAGGACCGGCCCGCCACCCTCAGCCTCACTCCCGCCCACTCCAGCCCACTCCCACCCACCCACACCCACCCACACCCACTCCCAGATACTCCTACTCCATCTAAATCATTTCTGCTGCTTTTCATTCACTCCTACTACTTCGTATTCGTTTTCATTCACTCCCCATCCACTCCCACCCACCCACACCCACCCACACCCACTCCCAGATACTCCTACTCCATCTAAATCATTTCTGCTGCTTTTCATTCACTCCTACTACTTCGTATTCGTTTTCATTCACTCCCCATTCACTCCCGCCCACTCCCATCCACCCACACCCACCTACACCCACTCCCAGATACCCCTACTCCATTTAAATCATTTCTGCTGCTTTTCATTCACTCTTACTACTTCGTTTTCGTTTTCATTCACTCCCCGCCCACTCCCGCCCACTCCCACCCACCTACACCCCCTCCCAACTACTCTAATTCATTTCCACTCCATCCCATCTACTCCATTTCTACTTTGCTCATTTTTATCTACTCCCCATCCACTCCCTCATACTCCCATCCACTCCAGTTCACTCCCAGCTACTTTAACTTCATCTAATTCATTTCCACTCCATCCCGTCTACTTCATTTCTAGTTTACTCCATTTCATCTACTCCCCATCCACTCCCATCCACTCCTAGACATTCCTACCCACTTCCACTCACTCCCATCCACTCCCTCTTACTCCCATCCACTCCCACATAAAACCCACCCCTTCCAGCTTACCCCCACCTACACTAACCCACTCTACTCCACTCCTACGTTGCCCTTATTCACTCCGTCTCACTCCACTCAACTCCCAGTCACTCCATCCATCTGTCCTCACTCCCCCAAACTCCCACCCAAATTCCCATCAACTCCATCCATCCATAGTAACTCCCAGCCCGCTCCCAACCCACTTCTACTCCCCCCTTCACTCCCCCCTCCTGCTCCCTCATAATTTTCCATCTCGGGCAAGTTTGCAATCATCCCTTTGGTGATTTGAGGTTCTTTGGTCTTTCCTCTTTCATTCTCCTGCTCATTTTCAGCTTATTGCCATCAGAGAGAGAGAGGGAGGGGGGGAAGAGAGAGAGAGAGAGAGGGGGGGGGGGGAGTTAACTTACCTTCATGTATTTTTTTATAATTTTGTAAGACAGGATGAAATTTATAATAGCTTCCTTCTCTTCTTCTTTCCCCTCCTCCTCCTCCTCCTCCTCCTCCTCCTCCTATCTCCCATTCCTCCCTTCTTTTCCTTTCTCTTATTTCAGTTTCCTATTCCTCCCTTCCTATCTTCTATTCCTGTCCCTTCCTACTGTTCCTATCTCCTGTTTCATCTTCCTATTCCTTTTGTTCCTATTCCTCCCTTCCTATCTTCTATTCCTGTCCCTTCCTGGTGTTCCTATCTCCAATTTCTGTCTCCAATTCCTATTTCTCCCTCCTGTTCCATCCTTCTCCTGCCCCTTCCTGCTCTTCCCCGGGGGCTTCACTTCACTATCTCCCCGCCGCCTCCTGCAAAGTCAAGAGCAGCCCCTCCCTCGCCTCAGTAAGCGCGGGGCGGCAGCTGCATTGCGACTCGAGGGCCTGATAAATTCTCCTGAAAGACTCCGAACTCGGCCGTAAATTTAGCCGCTAGGGGATCAGCGCGACTCGATACTGCAGCGTCGCGTTCTAAGCTACCTCGTCAGCGCTGAAGTGGAGGGGAATTGAAGGCTTTAAGAGGACTGCAAAGTGATGAATGGGGGTGTGATAGGTTGCGATCGCTTGCGTATTGCAGCACGTATTTGACAAGGCTTTCGTAGGAGTTTGGTGGGCCATTTCCAAGGGTAGTTTAATGACCCTGGTGGTAGTTTGACCCTTCCTCTGTACCGTGAACCTAACAAACACACATTTGACAAGGCTTTCGTAGGAGTTTGCTGGGCCATTTCCAAGGGTAGTTTAATAAGAACATAAGAACATAAGAACGCAGGAGTCTGCAAGAGGCCCTAAGCTCCCATGATTCTAACCCCACCTAATATCGCTGTCCATGAATTTATCTAGTCTATTTTTGAATGTGACAATTGTATTGGCACTCACCACATGACTGCTAAGCCTATTCCACTCATCCACCACCCTGTTAGTAAACCAATTTTTGCCTATGTCCCTGTTGAATCTGAATTTATCCAGTTTAAACCCGTTACTTCGTGTCCTACCCGGTTCTCTTACCAACAAAACCTTATGAATGTCTCCCTTATTAAAGCCCTTCATCCATTTATAAACCTCGATCATGTCTCCACGCACCCTTCGCCTTTCTAGAGAATGCAAGTTTAACTGTTTGAGTCTTTCCTCGTATGGCAAGTTTCTCAACCCCTGAATCATCGTAGTCATCCTCCTCTGCACCGATTCTAACATTTTGATATCCATTCTATAGTAGGGTGACCAGAACTGAACCGCATAGTCAAGATGAGGTCTAACTAATGCTAAATATAGTTTGAGGAAGACTTCGGGGCTTCTGTTGCTTACGCTCCTTGAAATAAATCCCAGTACCCTATTAGCTCGATTTAGCTCTGGTGGTAGTTTGACCCTCTGTACCGTGAACCTAAGAAACACACATTTGACAAGGCTTTCGTAGGAGTTCTGGGGACATTTCCAGGGGTAGTTTAATGACCCTGGTGGTAGTTTGACCCTTCCTCTGTACCGTGAACCTTAGAAACACACATTTGACAAGGTTTTCGTACAGGAGTTTTTTTGGGGGGCATTTCCAGGGGTAGTTTAATGACCCTGGTGGTAGCCTGACCCTTCCTCTGTACCATGAACCTACAAAATCACTCATTAGAACCAGACTGTGATAAATAGGAATACAATAGGATCTTAACTTTTATCTTCTCCACATCGATACATTTACTTATAGCCCTTTCATCAACGTAGAAAGTAGCGAAGAATTTGGGACTTTAAGAGAATTGGAACCAGTTATGAATGGGGTTGTAACTGGATCTGAACTTTTACATGTTGCACCTCGATTTGTTTATAGAGGTCGAACTTTTTTCGTCAGTATTTGAAAGGACGATGTAAATTTAGCGTACTTCAAGTCTGCGAAACGGTGGATGAATGACGCGAAACTATGTGAAACTAACGCACCTCCACTTCGATTCCCGCCAAGGTCACATGTCTTTGAAAGCGAACTAGCCCTCAAAATAGCTCAATAATCCATAGCAATATATTTACTTCGCTTCTCTTTCGTTATATAACTCAATGGCCGGTCGTAATCTATTGCATTCCACACATAGCGAAGTGTGTATGACGTCACCGAAGCGAATGCAAAAAAGCGTCAGGAATGTTGTAATTTGAAGCGGAAAAAAATGTTAGGTATTAATAGAACGTTTAATAGTAGGAACGTTTGTTTGCCTTCATGTCTGTTTGTCTGTAGCTTCCTCCTCTTCTTCCTCCTTCTCCTCCTCCTCCTCCTCCTCCTCCTCCATTATCCTTTTTTCTCTCTCGCTCTCCTTCCTTCCTTCCTTCCTCCCTTCCTTCCTTCTCTTATTCATTCTTTTCTTATTTCCCTTCCCTTTTACTTTTTTTCTCTTCTTTCTTGTTCTTTCTCTTTCCTTTTCTCTTTTCTATTCTTTCCTCTTCTTTCTCTTCCTAACCTTCCATTCCGACCTCCTCCTCCTCCTCCTCCTCCTCCTCCTCCTCCTCTTTGAAGTTTGAACCTTTGTTGGGAAGCCGTTTGTCTACGCTTTATTGCACTTATGATTCTGTTGGTGAGGGGACGCGTTGTGAGACTCACCCCCCACCCTCTCTCTCTCTCTCTCTCTCTCTCTCTCTCTCTCTCTCTCTCTCTCTCTCTCTCTCTCTCTCTCTCTCTCTCTCTCTCTCTCTCTCTCTCTCTCTCTCTCTCTCTCTCTCTGGTGATGACGATCCAGACTCTCACGGTGTTGTTGTTATTACTATTGTTATTAGTGGTGGTGGTGGTGTTGGTGGTGGCATCCACAGAAAATAAAGAAAAAAGAAAAAAAAAAGAAAAAAAAAAAGAAAAGGAAGCGGAAGAGAAGACGGCGGGAGGTCGATAGGTCAAAGTTCAAGGTCACAGAGAGAGAGAGAGAGAGAGAGTACCTTTGTTTTTTTCTTTCTTTCTGATTTTCCCTTTTCTTCTTCCTCCTCTTCCTCCTCCTCCTCCTCCTCCTCTTCCCTCCCTCCCTTTTTCCTCCATTCCTCCATCTTCATCTATTTTTCCTCCTCTCCTTTTCCTCGGTCGGGAGGAGGAGGAGGAGGAGGAGGAAAGGAAGAGAAGGAAAGAGGAAAAAAATCTATGTATTTGTGTGTGTGTGTGTGTGTGTGTGTGTGTGTGTGTGTGTGTGTGTGTGTGTGTGTGTGTGCGTGCGTGCGTGCGTTACCTGGCTTCCGGCTCTCAGGTAATAGTTCTTCTTCAATAAACTTTAAGTGCAGACCAAGTTTATGTTTCCCTATTGGAGAGGTCAAGTTCGGCGCCCCGTGGAGCTCTGGGGTTAGGCGGGGTCACGGAGGAAGAGATTAGGGAGGAAAGGATGGGAGGGAGAGAGGGAGAGAGAGGAGGTCAGTTAGTGAATGAGGGAAGGGAAGGAAAGGGACGAGGCAGCAGTCAACCATCGGTTGAATGCTAACTATTTAATATAATACAAACAACCATTCCCAACCTATGGTCTTACGGTTATTGCCCACGTACAAAGGCCTGCAAGGCATGAGCCTGATACAGGTGAAAACTAATTAGATAATTAAGGTTATTTGCCTCACAGGAGGAAAAGGATAAAAAATAGGAGGGAAAGGAAGGAAAAGAAAGAGGGAAGGGAAGAAGGGAGGGAGAGAGAAAAAGTCCTGTTTCATTCCTGTTTCCTCCTCTTTTCCTCCTTTTCCTTCCTTTCTTATATCTCTTCCTTCTTTCTTTTCCTTCCATGGTGATAATTTACAGCATTTTTTTCCGTTTTTTTTTCTTTCTCTCTTATTTTCTCTTTAAATGCGATGACGAAGGAGAAAAATGTCCATTGTTTGAAACGTTCTTCCCAGACAATCATTAATATCCCTTAGCGAGACCCTTTGAGAGAGAGAGAAGAGAAAGGGGTTTGATCCTATTAACTTTTGTGTGTGTGTGTGTGTGTGTGTGTGTGTGTGTGTGTGTGTGTGTGTGTGTGTGTGTGTGAATAGTAGGTTTATTTGCTATGGTCTCTCTCTCTCTCTCTCTCTCTCTCTCTCTCTCTCTCTCTCTCTCTCTCTCTCTCTCTCTCTCTCTCTCTCTCTCTCTCTCTCTCTCTCTCTCTCTCTCTCCTCCCTCCTCCCTCCTCCTACTCCTCCTCCTCCTCCTTCTCCTCCTCCTCCTCCTCCTCCTCCTCCTCCTCTCTCCTTCCTCCCTTCTCCCTCTTGCAGACTCCTTATGTTCTTATGTTCTTATTCTTTCGTTTCCTCTCCTCCTCCTCCTCTTCCCCTTCCTCTTCCTCCTCCTCCTCCTCCTCCTCCTCTTCTTGTCACGTGTGGGAGATTAACGTGAAAGGTATTGAGTAGTTTCTCTTCTCGCTCTCGATCTCTTTCCTCCTCCTCCTCCTCCTCCTCTTTCTCTTCCTCTTTCTCTTCCGCCTTTTTTATCTCCACTTCCTGTCTCTCTTCGTCTTTCCTATGTCCTCAATTTCTGCTCTTTCTCCTCCTCTTTTTCTCCTTTTTTTCTCTTCCTTTTCTTTCTTCTGTTTTTCTCCTCCCCTTTCTCCTCCTCTTTTTCCCCTCCTCTTTTTCTCCTCCTTTTCTTTTTTCTCCTTTTTCTCCTCCCCTTTCTCCTCCTCTCTTTCCCCTCTTCATTTTCTCCTCCTCTTTTTCTCTTCCTTTTCGTTCTTCTTTTTTTCTCCTCCCCTTTCTCCTTCTCTTTTTCCCCCTCCTCTTTTTCTCCTCCTCTTTTTCTCCTCCTATTCTTTCTTCTCTTTTCTTCCATTTCTTCGCTTTTCATAATTTTCCTTTCCTCTCCATCCACTTTCTCTTCAGCTTTTTCCTCCATGCTGTCTGGCGGGTGGATTTAAACAGACAGACAGACAGACAGGCCGGTGGGTTCAGATTCCCTTATCATGTTTATCGGATCGCCTTGCCAACCTAAAAGTTCGTGTTCACTTAGTATTTGCTTGTTTTTGTAATGTTTGTTTATTTGTGTCTCTCTGTGTGTGTGTGTGTGTGTGTGTGTGTGTGTGTGTGTGTGTGTGTGTGTGTGTGTGTGTGTGTGTTCATATCTCTCAGCCTCTCTATCTATCTATCTATCTAAAAGGAGGTGGAGGAGGAGGAAGGAGAAGAAAAAGAAGAGGAAGGGAAAGGGTTCTGGAGGAAGGGAAATGGTTCTGGAGGAAGGGAAAGGGTTCTGGAGGAAAGGAAAGGGTTCTAGAGGAAGGGAAAGGGTTCTGGAGGAAGGGAAAGGGTTCTGGAGGAAGGGAAAGGGTTCTGGATGAAGGGAAAGAGTTCTGGAGGAAGGGAAAGGGTTCTGGAGGAAGGGAAAGGGTTCTGGAGGAAGGGAAAGGGTTCTGGAGGAAGGGAAAGGGTTCTGGAGGAAGGGAAAGGGTTCTGGAGGAAGGGAAAGGGTTCTAGAGGAAGGGAAAGGGTTCTGGAGGAAGGGAAAGGGTTCTGGAGGAAGGGAAAGGGTTCTGGAGGAAGGGAAAGGGTTCTAGAGGAAGAGAAAGGATTGCAGAGAAAGGGAAAGGGTTCTAGGAGTGTGAGGGGTAATACACAGTGAATTTAGGACTTCTTAACGAGCTAAATGGTGTGGATTCCTTATGAAGAGGGATCCTATTGTCTAGTAATGGAGGAGGAGGGGGAGGAGGGGGAAGGTGTATAGTAATATTAATTGTAAATAGATGAGGATGATGATGACGTCAGCGATAAGAAAGGGAAGGAAGAGATAAGACAATGATGTAACTACTACTACTACTACTACTACGACTACTACTACTACTACTACTACTACTACTACTACTACTACTACTACTACTACTACTACTATTACTACTACTACTTCTACTACTACTACTGCTACAAGAGTTATAGAGTACAGTTAACGAGGAATCAATTATCAGGTACTATATAATTTAGAACACCTGAGAGAGAGAGAGAGAGAGAGATTTAAGGGACACCTCCAAGAAAAAGAAGAAAACAAAGATAATAATAGAAGTCGAGAACAGACCAATGACTTTCCCGGAGGAAGAAGAAGAAGAAGAAGAAGAAAACTTGGAGAAGAGGGAAATTGAGATGGAAGAGAAGGAAGAAGAGGAGGAGGAGGAGGAGGAGGAGGAGGAGGAGGAGGAGGAGAAGGAGACAGAAAGAGAAGTTTGAGGAAAAGAGAAGAACGAGCTAAAAGGAATAGGAAGATTAGGAGGAGGCGAATTAGAGGAAGAAGAGGAGGAGGAGGAGGAAGATGAAGAGGAGGAGGAGGAGGCGAATTAGAGGAAGAAGAGGAGGAGGAGGAGGAAGATGAAGAGGAGGAGGAGGAGGGATGTTGTTTTCGCCCACGGCTTTTATCGCATCAAGTTAAAACGATATAAGGAAAAAAGTTAAACCATCTCCCTTAATTTAGAAAAGAAGGGAGGGAAGGAAGGGAGGGAGGGAATATAAAGACTTTCCCCACCCACGCTTTTCTCTCCCTTCCTCCCTTTCCCTCCCTTTTCTTCCTCTCTCTCTCTCTCTCTCTCTCTCTCTCTCTCTCTCTCTCTCTCTCTCTCTCTCTCTCTCTCTCTCTCTCTCTCTCTCTCTCTCTCTCTCTCTCTCTCTCTCTCTCTCTCTCTCGCTCTCTCTCTCTCTCTCTCTCTCTCTCTCTCTCTCTCTCTCTCTCTCTCTCTCTCTCTCTCTCTCTCTCTCTCTCTCTCTCTCTCTCTCTCTCTTTCCCTTTCTTCCTGTTCTCTTTTCCCTCCCTTTTTCCTCTCTCCCTTTCCCTTCCCTTCATTCTTTTTTTCTCTCCTCCCTTCTCTTCCTTCCTTATCTCTCTCTCTCCTCCTCTCCCTCTTCCTTCTCTCCTCCCCTCTCTTCATCTTCTTCAATTCCCTTCTCATCCTCCTTTTTCTCTCCTTCCTTCTCTATCTCTCTTTCTTCCCTCCCTCCCTCTCCTCCTCCTCCTCCTCCTCCTCCTCCTCCTCCTCCTCCTCCTCCTCCCTTTCCTCCTTCTCTCCCTCCGTCTCTCTTAACCTTTCGATCCTTCTAATTATTCTTCTATTTCCAGCTTCTCTCCCTCCCTCCCTCCCTCTCTCTCCCTTCCTCTCCCTCCCTCCCTCCCTCTCTCTCTCTCTCTCTCCCTTAGGTGTCTTCTTTGCCCTTTTCGACCCTTCCCTTGCCCTTTCATATCTCGTCCTACACTGTCATATGCTGTCCTACCCTGTCATATCTCGTCCTACCCTGTCATATGCTGTCCTACCCTGTCATATCTCGTCCTACCCTGTCATATGCTGTCCTACCCTGTCATATCTTGTTCTACCCTGTCATAACTTATCTTACCTTATCCTACCCTTTCCTTCCTTTTTAACCCTTCTCCTGCCTTATCATATCTTGTCCTACCCTATCCTACACTGTCCTACCCTGTCATATCTTGTCCTACCCTATCCTACTTTGTCCCACTCTACCCTATCTTGTCCTACCCTACCCTATCGTGTCTTATTTTATCATAGTCTGTCCATACACTGTCCTACATTGTCCTACTGTCATACTCTGTCCTACCCTGAGAAGAGGAGAAGGAAGAAAAAAAAAGAAAAGAAAGAAGAGGAAGAAAAAGAGAACAAGTATCAAACGGGTCACGTCGAAAAGGAAAGAAAGGGAAGGAAAGGAAAGGGAAGGGAAGGAAAGAAAGGGAAGGAAAGGAAAAGAAAAGGAAGGAAATGAAAAAGGGAAGGAAATTAAATGAAAGGAAAGGAAAGAAAGGGAAGGAAAGGAAAGGGAAGGGAAGGAAAGGAAAGGGAAGGAAAGGAAGGAAAAAGGAAAGGAAAAGGAAAGGATAGGAAAAGAAAGAAAAAGGAAGGAAAAGAAAGAAAAAGAGGAAGGGAAAGAGAAAGGAAAGGAAAGGAAAGGAAAAGATGAAAAACCTCCCTCCCCATCCCCCCTTCTTCCCCCCCTAAGAGGTCAAGGGATGCGCCTCACAACGCGCCCCACGCTGCCGTTTTGTTGACACTGTTACCATGACGACCGACGACGCCCCAGCTGACAGCCCCGGCCCCTCACATATGGCAGACCCCCACCCATCATTCCCCGCCCCGCCCCGCCCCGCCAAGCCCCAGACAGCCATTCACTCCTGCTGGCCGGCTTGTCTGTACCTACTCAACCTCCTCCTGCTTACCTACTAACCAGACTCACGACACCTCCTTACCTGTCCATCTTTCTAGCTATTCTGTCTACCTGTTTAAATGCAATTATCTACCTTACCCTCCCTACTTACTTTCCTACCTACCTACCTTTCTACTTTCTTACCTCTCCATTTTTCTATCTACCTACTGACACCCATTTACCCACCTACCTTACCCACCTACTCACCTACCTTTACCTGCTGCGGGGAGGCCCTAGGTTTGTGTCCCACCAAAACACGCTGATTTTTCAACCACCGCGGAGTGTCGGAAGATTACCCACATGCTGCCCAGACTTTCAATCAACCCTAACTTAAGCGACTTCGGTCATGAGGAGTACCGGGGGGGCAGCAAGGGCCAGGCAAGAGTCATGCATCACGGCAGCCACTATAAATAAGATTCGCCCGCGCCGCTAACGGGCTGGGGATGTCCAAGAGGCCCCTCAAGACAGCCTGCGGCGCTATGGGCAGAAAAAAAAATTACCTACCTACCTTCTTACCCCTTACCCATCTGTTTACCTTCCTTAGCTTACCTATTTTTACCTATATCTATAACACGACTGCTTAACTACTACTATTACTACTACTATTACTGCTACTACTTCTACTATTGCTACTACTACTACTACTGCTTCTCTATGTAATTTTCTTCGTTATTTCCTTATCTTGTCTGACTGTCTCTTCCTTCGTATACGTGTGTTTGTTTGCTCCTTAATGTCAAGGTTCCTGTGTGTGTGTGTGTGTGTGTGTGTGTGTGTGTGTGTGTGTGTGTGTGTGTCATAGTTATTCTACACCATTACTGCGTCTGTTATTTGTGTATGTATGCTCATGTGTGTGTGTGTGTGTGTGTGTGTGTGTGTGTGTGTGTGTGTGTGTGTATCCTTATGTGTACCTGTGTATGTATGTATCTATCTATGTAATTTTTTTTTTTCGCATGAGCAATGATAGAGAGGAGTCAAGACACCATCAATTTGACACACACACACACACACACACACACACACACACACACTCAGTCTTACCTCTTTTGCAATCATCGACTTTATTATTTTTTTTCTTTATTTTTTCTGTTTAATGAGGGAAGGCGAATCGATAAGCTTGAGAGAGAGAGAGAGAGAGAGAGAGAGAGAGAGAGAGACCAAAAACACAGGTAAAAAAAAAATTCTTATCTACCTCCTCCGCTTCTTCCTCCTCCTCCTCCTCCTCCTCCTCCTCCTCCTCCTCCTCCTCCTCATATATCTCATTCCTCTACTGCTCATCTTCATTTACATTCACTTTTCCTCCTCCTCTTCCTTCGTCAGCGTCTTCATCAGGGTCGCCGCAGGGATGATCAGAAGGAGAGGTGGGCGGGGGGAAGGGGGGGAGGAGGGGGGCGTGATGGCTATCTATGAAGGGTCACGAAGGGAAGGGAAGGGGAGGGGGGAGTAAGGGAGGGAGGGAAGGGGGGTGCCACACGCCACCTTACGTGTTTTCCCTCCCCTTCCCTTCCCTTCCTTTACCTCCCCTTTCCTTCCTTTCCCTACCCTTCCCTTCCCTTACCTTACCTTACCTCCCTTTTCCTTACCTACCCTTCCCTTAGCTACCCTTCCCTTACCTTCCCTTACCTCCCCTTACCCTACCTTCCTTTCCCTTACCTTACCTTACCTTACCTTCCCTTCCCTTACCTTCCCTTCCCTTTCCGTGTTAAATGATCCCCCTTTCCTCCCCTTCTTCCCCTTTCTCCTCCTCTTTCCTCTTCCCCTTCCCGCCCCCTTCCTCTTCCTTCTCTTCCCCCATTATTCTTAAAAGTCTCGATCTCCCATTACGACTGTTTCCCAAGGCCGCAGAGAAGAGTAACCGGGTCTTCATGGGTGATTTTCCCGTTCAAGATACAAAGTCGGGTCAGACTATCACTGGCATCACAAAACAGTCCTTGAGAACCCCTGCAACTTCTTAATTAAACGTATCGTGCTTCTATTGCGAGTATATCCCAATGCCAACCACGTTTTCATTGGTGTTTTTCCCCGTCCAAGATGCAGAAGTCGGGTCAAACTATCACTTGTATCACGAAACATCCATGAAAACTCCAGCAACTTCTTATTAAACGTATCGTGCTTCCATTGCGATTTTCATTGGTGTTTTTTCCCCGTTCAAGGTGCAAAAGTCGGGTCAAACCAACGTTGCAGATTGTCGTACTCAGCCTCTTATATTTACCGACCTCCGACCCCAAATTTGTCTCCTGGTCCCCAATAACGAGATTCATTTATAGTTATCGTTAAAATAGTTAATTCCTGATGTTTCTTGGCAATACTTAGGCGTCAGAAACCGGTAAATACTATGCTCTGAGTACGATAATCTGGCAACGGTGGGTCAAACTATTACTGGCATCACAAAACAGTCCTTGAAAATCTCAGCACCAACTTCCACGACGAGAGGCTTTTCAAACATGCGAACTGAGGCGCCGAGGCGTTTAAATACGGTCTAATTACTTCACCTTCCCCACGCTGGCTGGACTCGCTTCCCGTGGCCTCGGCGGGGCTCGAACCGGGTGACCTCATTTTCACGGTGGCTGAGTGGATGTGTCTAGTCAGCAAGGAGGAGGAGGAGGAGGAGGAAGAAATATCACTGTCATTGCGAAATTTGGACATAAACAAATTCATTAAACGTTCAGCTTAGTTCTCTCTCTCTCTCTCTCTCTCTCTCTCTCTCTCTCTCTCTCTCTCTCTCTCTCTCTCTCTCTCTCTCTCTCTCTCTCTCTCTCTCTCTCATTCCTTCCTTTCCTTTCGTTACTCACCTTCTTCATTCCCTCTCTTCCCCTCCTACCTCCTCCTCCTCCTCCTCCTCTTCTTCTTCTAACTCTACAGAAGGTTCAAGGAAGACATAGTATCCTCCTCCGCCTCCTCCTCCTCCTCCTCCTCCTATCACTAATTCCTACACCAACATCGTATTCTTTGCTATTCCGAGGCGACCGCGTTTTCTATTCCTGGGACCAACCGAACGAAGAGTTTTTAAAGGGAAACTATGAGAGAGTGACATAGGGCCGATTTTGGGGGTCTGGTTTTCCTGTTTTCTTTTGTTTTTGTGTTGTGTGTGTGATTTAGAGAGTAGTAGTAATAGTAGTAGTAGTAGTAGTAGTAGTAGTAGTAGTAGTAGTAGTAGTAATAGCAGTAGTAGTAGAAGGAGGAGGAAGAGGAAGAGGAGGAGGGGTGTGAGTATGTTCGGGTGTAGCGTTCGTGTTCTCCCCCGCCCTCTCTTGCTCCTCTTCACCGCCCTTTAACTTATTCAAACACAACAACACCACCAGGACGACACACACACACACACACACACACACACACACACACACACACACACACACACAGTTGGAAAATTGGACGAAGATTTATTTATAAGAACTTGATCACGAAAAAAAACATGAAAAGAACCACAATACTGCAGAGAATCACGCACACACTAACATACGCCTACTCCTACTCCTACTCCTACTACTACTTCTACTACTACTACTACTACTACTACTACTTCTACTACTACTACTACTTTCACTTTCTCTTTTTGAACGTCACACATCAAGAGAAATCACGTATAAAAAAAGTTATGAATCAAAGGAAGAAAAGAAGTGAAGAATTTGATCACGAAATAAAATACAAAATAAAATAAAGAAAATAAAAAGAATCTAACCTTGAAGTGTTGGTTAATGAAAGAGGAAGATAAAGAAAAAGAAAGGGAAAATCACGGAACCTTTTTTTTTTATATAGAAGTCTACCTTTAAAATAAATAATAAAAGATAAAGAAAATGAGGAGAAAAATATACTCGAAAATTTAATCATTGTATTAAATTTAAGTCCACGGAGTTTTGTCGCAGTGTTTAAGAATGGAAGAGAGAAAATGTTAGTTTCTCTCTCTCTCTCTCTCTCTCTCTCTCTCTCTCTCTCTCTCTCTCTCCTATTCTTTCATTTTTCTCTTATTTTCCTTCCTTATTTCCTTTCCTTACTTTTTCCATTTATTTTTTCTCCTTTTCCCTTTTAACTCTTTCCTTGTTCCTTCTCTCCTTTTTCTCCTTTCTCCTTTCCCTTCGTTCTTCATTCGGTTCTTAGTTGTTTATTTAATGTGTGTGTGTGTGTGTGTGTGTAATTCACCAAGGCCTGATCGCGAGTTGGACTCGTAATCGCCAGCAGGTACCCTCCCGACAGAGCAAGTGCTCATTTAGTCGATCTCTGGGTACTGCCAGGACCTCACACACCACACACCCCAACCCCCTTGCTCAAGGGGGGACAGTAACCTCTCCTAGTCAATTGAAAAAATCCGGCTGAGCGGGCTCGAACCGCCGCCCTGTCAGACCGTGAAGCCTGGCTGCTGCAGCGCTCTACCAGTTGCGCCACGAAGAGGTGTATTGCACCACGAAGAGGTAGGTGTGTGTGTGTGTGTGTGTGTGTGTGTGTGTGTGTGTGTGTGTGTGTGTCCTTAATAAAACTCAAGGACAAATAGAACAGACAGATCAAAGGCATAGAAAAAATATATAAAAGAAAAAATAGAGAAAGTAAAAGAAAAAAAATATCGGACAGACACACATTCTTCTTCCTCCTGCTTGAAATTGATGATCAGCACGGAGGAAAGAAAAAAATGTTGAAGCAAATCAAAAAGAAAATTAATTGACACACGACGAAATCTTGAGAACGATGAACAAGTGCGTGTCAGGTTTGGTCAAGGACGAAGTAGTAGTAGTAGTAGTAGTAGTAGTAGTAGTAGTAGTAGTAGTAGTAGTAGTAGTAGTAGTAGTAGTAGTAGTAGTAGTAGCAGTAAAAGTAGTAGCAATAGTAGCAGTAGGTGGTGGAGGAGGAGTAGGAGGAGGAGAAGGAGGAGGAGAAAGAGGACGAGGAGAAGGAGGAGGAGGAGGAGCTGGAGGAGGATTTGGAATAGTAGCAGTAATAGGAGTAAGAAGAAGAGGAGAAGGAGGAGGAGGAAGAGAGGAAGAGGAGGAGAAAAAGGAGGAAGAGGAGAAAAAGAAGCTAGATTAAGTATATGAACTTTAATAACAGGAATAGTATTAGGAATAGTAATACCAGAAGTAGTAGTATACAGGAGTAGGATCCATGTCATAAAAGGCATTGACGCCCCCTTTCTACTTTCCAGGTTCCGCGGAGAGCAGCGGGGGGCGGCAGGTGGAGCTGATCGAGTCTCTGCCCCTGTGGAACACCAGCTACCCGGGCCTGACAGTCATCCCGGGGCCCAGACCCATCGCCCCAGCCGTCTTCCTCCAAGGTGAGCACCCAGCCCTCAGACCGAGCAGACCGAGTAACTAATCATAGGTAAGCCATGCAGGTAACGTAAGAATTCCCCTGGATGTGAAGAACCGTTTTGTGACTTCCCGGTAAGCAGCACACACAAATCTAGCGCCAGGTAACTTAACAACCGCCCTCTTTGTATATGTGAAGAACCGTTTATGACTTCCCTCGTAAGCAGCGCGCACACACACATATCCAGCTCCAGGTAACTTAACAACCGCCCTGTTTGTATATGTGAAGAACCGTTTATGAGTTCCCTCGTAAGCAGCGCGCACACACACAGATCCAGCACCAGGTAACAAATTAAGAACGGCGTGCAGATGAAGTACTGTCGGCACCTTCCTCGTAGCACCAATGACCCTGCGTGTGTTGTCGTGAAATGCGGTGGAAATCAGTGTCCTAGTTTGCTATAGGAACGTTTAGTGTGAAGAGTGCATGGCATAGTGTGACGGTGCGGCTCAGTGCATGTCACAAGCTGGCCACTCTAGCAGGTAATTCTTCCTTCCACCTTGACCAGAAATTGCAGTGGGGGCGGGAACACGTGTATTTGCCGAGGCCCTTCCCAGAACCCACCTAAAGTTAGACCAGAAGGAAGCGTGAATACCTCTTCCTGGAATCTATCTGTTATTGGTGACCCTGACGGCATCACACCTCTGTATTCTCTGCATAATATCCGCTGAAAGCTATAGTTAGAAGCTTGCTTGATCTTGCTGCGCGGCTCCCAGTCATTTGTCACGTTAGAAAGGCCGATTATAGTTTACTTGGAAGCTTAATTTAAGATGATTTGAGACTGATAAGCGATTGGGAAATGTTAAGAATATGGTAGAGGTTAGTTATGTCTTGTTACACGATCCCCAGTCACTTGTCACGTTGGGAAAGCCGATTATAGTTTACTTGGAAGCTTAAGATGATTTGAGACTTGATAAGCGACTGGGAAATGTTAAGAATATGGTAGAGGTTAGTTATGTCTTGTTACACGATCCCCAGTCACTTGTCACGTTAGAAAAGCCGATTATAGTTTACTTGGAAGCTAAAAATGATTTGAGACTTGATAAGCGATTGGGAAATGTTAAGAATATGGTAGAGGTTAGTTATGTCTTGTTACACGATCCCCAGTCACTTGTCACGTTAGAAAAGCCGATTATAGTTTACTTGGAAGCTTACGGTGATTTGAAACGAGAACCGAGTGTTAAATTTGAAGAAAATGATAAAAAGTGTTATGTCTGGTTTTCCGATCCCCAATCACTAGTAACGTTAGAAAAACCGATTTTAATGTCCTCTTGGAAGCTTACGGTGATTTGAAACTTGAGAACCGAGTGTTAAAGTTTTAGAACATGATAGAAGGTTGTTATGTCTTGTTTCCCGATCCCCAATCACTTGTCACGTTAGATAAACCGATGATAATGTCCTTTTGGAAAATTAGCGTGATTAAAGACTTCAGAACCGAGCGTCAAGTGTTAAGAAAATGACAGAGCTATACTTATTTACGGTAAAGAAAACAGCTCAAGGGTAAGAGTGAAAGAAAACAAGCTTGTCTATTTCTTTATCCATTTATCTATCTATGTATCTATAGTTAACCCAGAAAACAGTTGACAGGTTAGAAGGGTCATTATTACTCTGCTTTCTTTACCTTATGCGTCTTAATCTATCAATTTCTTCATATATTTACCTCTTAACATTACCTTTCTTTTCCCCCTGTTGTGTTAGGCGAGTCCCCCATGTGTATTTACCTTCAGTTTTCCCTCAATCTCTCTGTTAACATCACCTCAACATGCACTTCAGGTTATCGTACGGTATGTATGTGCGTATATCTCCACGTACACGGCACCTACATACACCAAATCAAGTACACACATGAACCAACCATCCACGCACATGGCCAAGAAATCTAAGTGAGCTGTCTTGAATATCTTTAAAGCTAGCTTCAAAAATGTTAAAACTTTCCCCTCCTGTGTTCAAGGCGAGTCCCGGGAGGTTGGGGTGCCATTGGTCATTCATTATTCGGTGTGTATATCTTCGCGCACACGGCACCTACACACGCCAAATCCAGTACACACATGAACCAACATCCACGCACATGCCCAAGAAATCTGAGTGAGCTATCTTTCATATCTTTAGAGCTAGCTTCAAAAATGTTAAAACTTTACCCCGCCATGTGTCCAAGGCGAGTCCCGGGAGGTTGGAGTGCCATTGGTCATTCATTATTCGGTGTGTATATCTTCGCGCACACGGCATCTACACACACCAAGTCCAGTACACACATGAACCAACCATCCACGCACATGGCCAAGAAATCTAAGTGAGCTGTCTTGAATATCTTTAGAGCTAGCTTCAAAAATGTTAAAACTTTCCCCTCCTGTGTCCAAGGGGAGTCCCGGGAGGTTGGGGTGCCATTGGTCATTCATTATTCGGTGTGTATATCTTCGCGCTCACGGCACCTACACACACCAAGTCCAGTACACACATGAACCAACCATCCACGCACATGCCCAAGAAATCTGAGTGAGCTATCTTTCATATCTTTAGAGCTAGCTTCAAAAATGTTAAAGCTTCCCCTCCCCACCTGTGTCCTAGGCGAGTCCCGGGAGGTTCGAGTGCCAGAGGCGGTGCAGAAGGCGGCGGCGGCGTTGCTGAGCGGGACGCGGGAGTTCACGATGATGGCCACGCTGCAGCAGGAGGACCGCAACGCCGGCACCATCCTGGCCTTCTCGCGGGGCAACCAACGCTACCTGGAGCTGCAGTCATCTGGCCGCAAGGACGAGATCCGCCTCCACTATATTCATGATGGTGCTGTACACGTCGAAACCTTCCCCTACAGAATCGCCGACCAGAGATGGCACAAGGTGAGAGGGTCGGGGATTGGGGGGGGGGGAGTGGGTGGGGATGGGTTGGAGTGGATGGGGATGGGTGAGAATGGGTGTGGGTGTGTTGGGGTGCATGGGAATGGTTAGGGTTGAAGTGGTTGGGGGGGGGGGGGTTGGTTGGGGAGTTGGGGGGGGGGGTGGGGATGGGTATGGGTCTATAACACCATCCCTTCCTTCCTTCCCTCTATAACTCACCATCCCTTCCTTCCTTCCTTCCCTCTATAACTCACCATCCCTTCCTTCCTTCCCTCTATAACTCACCATCCCTTCCTTCCCTTCCCTTCAGGTCTCTGTAACTCACCATCCCTTCCTTCCTTCCTTCCCTTCCCTCAGGTCTCCGTCGTGGTGAGCGGGACACAAGTGGAGGTCTGGGTGGACTGCTCGCGTGTCTACCGCCGCCTCGCCCCGCCTCCCATGACCAACCTAACAGCCCTGGCCTCGCTCGCACCCCCCGTTGACCCGGCCGATCCCACGTTGAGTCAGGACCCAACCTTTCGCGACGCCCCGATGGCTCTCTACCTGGGCCAGCGGAACGCCAAGCACTTTTTGTTCAAGGTGAGTTAATGGGGTGGTTTTGAAGTGAGTTTTTGTGTGTAGTGATCGTGTTTTCCTTTCTTTTTGTTCTTGTTCTTGTTCTTCTTCGTCCTCATGTTCTCCTCCTTGTGGTCTAATCCCTGACATATCATCTCAATTCTTGTTCTTCTACTTACAATTCATTTTCTTCTTCCTCGTCATCTTCTTCCTCATCTTCTATATCTTGGACATTCCTTCTTCTCTACCTTCTTCACATCATCCATCTTCTACTTACGTACTATTCATTTTCTTCTTCCTCGTCTTCTTCTTCTTCTATTTCTTGTACATCCTCCTCATCTTCTTCCTCTTCCTTCTTCACACCATCCAAACGCCTTCCACACCACCTCACACCTCCAGAAGCTCTCTCACACACGCCTCGAATCTTTCAGGGAGCGCTACAAGACGTGCGCCTGGTGTCGGGCACGGGGGGTTACCTGCTGCAGTGTCCCCAGGCAGAGGCGGAATGTCCTACCTGCGGCCAGTTCGAAGTCCTCTCAGATCGCGTGGACAAGCTGCAGCATCTCGTGGCGGAGCTGGCAACGCGGGTGAGGCTGAGGGGCTTTTGTTTTTTATTATGTTCTTTATTTGTTTACATAGGTTTATATAGATATGCAGTCCACACAGACCCTATATGAAGAAGGGAAGGGGAATGGAAAGTTAGAAGGAAATGGAAGAGAGAAAGGGGAAATGAAAAACAGAAGGAAAAGGAAGAGAAAGAAAGAGAAGGAGAAGGAAAAGGAAGAGAAATAAATGTAGGAAAAGAAGGAGGAATGTATTGCTAACCTAACCTAACCTTACCTAACCTCACCTAACCTTGCCTAACCTTACCTAACCTAACCTTACCTAACCTCACCTAACCTTGCCTAACCTAACCTTGCCTAACTTTACCTAACCTTACCTAACCTAACCTTGCCTAACCTAACCTAACCTTGCCTAACCTTACCTTACCTAACCTAACCAAATCTAACCCAACTTAATCTAACTATCTAATTTCCAGTTGACCGCCTCGGAGGCCCGCCTGGCAGCCGTCGAGGAGTGCGACTGCCAGAGGTCATGTCGGGTCAACGGCACTGTCAGGCAGGATGGTGCTAACTGGAAGAGTGGCTGCGAAATCTGTTCTTGTGTGGTGAGTGACATGTTGCGTTCGTGTTCTTCTTCTTCTTCTTTTTCTTCCTTTTTTTCCTGCTTCTTCCTTTTCCTTGTGTTCCTATAATTCCCTCGGCTTGTCTTCCTCTTCCTTCCTTCCTTCTTTTTCCCTTTCTTTATCCATTGCCTTCTTCTTCTTCTACATTTCTTTCTCTTCCCCTTTTTCCTGCTTCTGATTTTTCTTCTGTTCCTATAATTCCCTCTGCTTGTCTTCCTCTTCCTTCCTTCCTTCTTTTACACTTTCTTTATCCATTGTCTTCTTCTTCTTCTTCTACATTTCTTTCTCTTCCCCTTTTTCCTACTTATCATTTTCCTTCTGTTCCTACTTTTCCTTTCCTTCCTTTTTTATTCTGCTTCTCTTTTTCCAATCCCTTCTTCTTCTCCATTTTCTGTATCTCTTTCAAACTGCATCTCTCCTCTCTTAACACATATCCAAACCATTGCAACCTTCTCTCTCTGACTCCCTCTCCTCTGTATCTCTGTGTCTGCAAACTTAATATATACTGTCAGTGTGTTGTTGATGTACTGTAATGAAGTTCCTGTTTCTGTCTATCTCACTTTCTGTATGTCTTTCAAACCACCTCTCTTCATCTCTCTCTTCTTGCATTTCCCAACTGTTGCAACCTTCTCTGTATCTCTGTATCTGTGGGTTTAATATACTGTCAATGTGCTGTGTGTATCCTCGTGTAGTGGTCGAAGTCCGGGCATACTGTAATGAAGTTCCTGTTTTCCTTCCTTTGTATATATATATAGGGACATGTGAGTTGGATTTTTTCTTGGGTATATTCCATTTTTCTTTTCCTCATTTTATTTGCTGTACCTTGGCAATAGTTTTGTGGCTTAATTAATATTTTGGCTTCTTTGTTTTGCGACTTAATTTACACTTGAGAAAATATGGACTTTTTTATGATTTTTTCAGACTTGCAATCAAAGTTCTTAACGACTTCCACTTTTTCACATTGTAAATCGCCAACCATTTAATTTATCAGTCAAGGGAAGAGTTATGGCAATCAGCTGTTTTCTTGGGTATATTCCATTTTTCTTTTCCTCATTTTATTTGCTGTACCTTGGCGATAGTTTTGTGGCTTAATTAGTATTTTGGCTTCTTTGTTCTGCGATTTAACTCTCCATTTACACTGAGAAAATGTGGACTTTTTTATGTTTTTTCAGACTCGCAATCAAAGTACTTATTAACATCCACATTTCCACATTGTAAATCGCCAACAATTTAATTTATGAGTTAAGGGAAGAGTTACGGCAATCAGCTGTGCTCGAAATTCCCCTACAAATGATTTTCAGTCAAATAGCACAGTTTCCTAGTATAATTCTTTTGTTCTTTTCCACTCTTAGCTTACATGCTCATTTTGGCTTGATTATTCATTGACTCATTTCTCCTTGTTTTTATTTTTCAATGTGTTAGTGAATGGTATTTTATTTTACTGTTATTTTTATGCCCCACTTTTTATTGCTTGCCTCAATTTCTATGCTGTCTAGCCTTATTTGATCATCATTATGCTGTTCGCTGTGATTAATACTCCTTCTCCTACTACTGCGGTCAGCATACTCAGTCTGACGCAGTGGTCTTGTTATTTTTATCTATTTTTTATCTTTACTAATACATTATTCCCTTATTGTTTCATGCAGTGTGCTTATTTTCATTACTGGGTTGTATTTTTAAACATATCGGGCTCCCTCCATGACTATTTCCCAAGAGAAGATTAACCGGGTTTTCATGGGTGGTGGTGGGGAGGGGTTAGATTTTCCCGTTGAAGATGCAGAAGTCATGTAAAACTATCACTGGGATCCCTAAACAGTCCATGAAAACCCTCCAGTAACTTCTTAAATGTCTCTGGCTCCCATTACATTCATTTCCCAAGGCTACAGGGAAGATTAACTGGGTCTTCAAGGGTGGTTTTTCCCATTGAAGATGCAGAAGTCATGTAAAACTATCACTGGGATCCCTAAACAGTCCATGAAAAGACTCTACCAGCTTCTTAAATGTCTCTGGCTCCCATTATGACCATTTCCCAAGGCCACAGGGAACTGGAACTGGATCTTCAAGGGTGGTTCTTCCCGTTCAAGATGCAGAAGTCGTGTAAAACTATCACTGGGATCACAAAACAGTCCATGAAAAGCCTCTACCGGCTTCTTAAATGTCTCTGGCTCCCATTACGACCATTTCCCAAGACCACAGGGAAGAATAACTGGGTCTTCAAAGGTGATTTTTCCCATTGAAGATGCAGAAGTCATGTAAAACTATCACTGGGATCACAAAACAGTCCATGAAAAGCCCTCAGCAACTACCACGAGAGGTTCATATTCATAAGCATATCAAGCTCCCATTACGACCATTTCCCAAGGCCACAGAGAAGATTAACCGGGTTTTCATGGGTAGAGAAGTCATGTAAAACTATCACCAGGAACACGAAACAGTCCATGAAAAGCCTCCAGCAACTTCTTCTATTACGAGAGGCTTTTCAAACGGGCAAACTGAGACTCCGATATGTTTAAAAATACCGACCCATATATCTCATTAGCTCTAGTAACCTACCCTTTCAAGAATCCATGTTTTAGTGTGTATCTTTGTATTCTTCATCCTGAGCTGACCATGGAGTATTTTGATGTTGTTGGCGGGACTGGTCGGATAAATCAATACATGCAGATCTTTTCCCTTCCCCCACAGTAATCCTGCATCAACACCTGGGATGCTTATGTCTCCTCTTGCTAACCTAACCCTTGATTTTAGGCTTCTTCTATGCACCCTCTGTCTCCTCTCTCTCGCCTCCCTCTTAGCTGGTAGTGTGGACATTATTACTAACACTACAGATACATTATAAGTTGTTAGCTAGACTATACACACAAGCCTCCATTCATGTTCGTCTAAATCCCTAAGGTTTTTGTAATGACTGAGCTTTTGAAGTAGTGATGTCAAGCTCCTGTTTTTGAATCCCTTAGAAGGATCGCCAATATAATCTCGACAAAGAATCATTCACATTAACGCTAACCAGAGCTTGTTAGAGGAGTCCAACCCTAAGATAAACCCAAATACTTAATAATCTTGATGTTATATATACCCTCAGCCTCCCAAACCTCCCCTTAACCTGCCCTATACTCAATAAAAAGACACTATTTTCTAACTACGCCATCTCTAATATTGCCTCCTTCAAACCTCTGCGACTAACCCATACAGCATGGCGAAGTAACTTGTCGACCAATTCCATGTCCTGCCAAGACCTGCAAGAACCCTGTCTATACTGAGGGGGAATGTTGCCCAGTCTGTCTGAGTAAGTTATGCCAGTTTTCCCTCACTTGTTACCTCTAATGTTGTTCTTAGGTGATGATACGTAAATGAGAAGGCTTAGAAGTTTCTCGTAAGTTAAGTCACACCAGTTTTGATTCACTTATTAACTCTTGTGTCGTTCTTAGGTGATGATACATAAATGAGAAGGCTTAGAAGGCTCTCGTATGTTAAGTCACACCAGCTTTGATTCACTTGTTAACTCTAATGTTGTTCTTAGGTGATAATACATAGATGAGAGATGCTTTTGAGTCTCTCAGATGTTAAGTCACACCAGTTTTGATTCACTTGTTAGCTCTTATGTCGTTCTTAGATGATAACATGTAGATGAGAGATGCTTAGGAAGTCTCTCAACTGTTATACAGATAGTGGAATCATTGAATGGCACTGTATATTTAACTAGGACATTCTGGTTCATGGTACGTCTTTCACAGTACGATCCTAGACTAGTACAGTGACAGCATAGCAAAATCATAGTTTGCATAGATAAAAAAAAACACGTAACTTCCCAATCTGTGCTGGTCCGCTTTACTCATTTGTTTCCTCACGCCGCAGAGCAATGTTCGCTTCAAGGCGTTGTGTACGACCACGGAGAAACCGTTTCGCCGCGTCAGTGTGTTGACTGTGAGTGCAGAGACGGCAAGATGCAGTGTCGCGGCGTGAACCCCGAAGAGACCTGCCCGCGCCTTAGCTGTCCCGAGGAGGAGCAGTTCACCGTCCCCGGCCAGTGCTGCAAGTTCTGCCCGGGGGTCGACTACTGCGCCCAGGGCCATGACTGCCACGCCAACGCCACCTGCATCAATCTCCAGACCACCTACGCCTGCCACTGCAATGATGGATTCACTGGAGTCGATGGGCGGTCTTGCACAGGTCAGACGTCAATTATGTTATGTGTTTTCGTGTTTTCCTTCCTCATATGATTTTCGTAACACTGCAACACTTGATTCTCATAATCCTGAAACACAAAACTGACCTCTCTTTTGGCCATTCCTCTCTACCTTCACTTCTATAGATGCAGGACATAGCAAGCTCTTTTGTTGTCATATATTTTTGCCCTTTAATGTAAAAAAAAAAAAAAAAGAGGAAAAGTTGACCATTACCAGCTGCTGACACCTTCCAGATATCGATGAGTGCCAGGTTGTCGGCACTCACCACGGCCACTACTGCCAGGCCCATACCCAGTGCGTCAACACGGTTGGCTCGTACCACTGCCAGTGTGAGGAAGGGTATGTGCGACAGGATGCATTTTACTGTGTGGAGCGCGATGAATGCCGAGAGGGAGCGCATGAGTGCCACCAACACGCCTCCTGCACAAACACTCAGGGCGGCTACCACTGCACCTGTAACGCCAACTACACAGGCGACGGATTTAACTGCAAACGTAGGTGCCTCACTTGTTACCTTGCTCTCTAAAAGTATTAAATAAGGTCTCATGGGTGGGTCATATTCTTGAGCATTTCAGTGTCCAAGATTACCTGCTTGACAAGGCTTTAATTCATGGGAGTTTTGAATGTTTCCAGGGGTGGTTTTATGACCCTGGTGGTTGTTTGATCCTTCCTGGATCATAAACCTAAAAAACAGACAAAAAAAATTATGAAACTGAAATAAGATGAAAAAAGTGATAAAAAAAAAAAGATGAAAGAAAAAAGCCCACTCAAATCTTCCCTAAAAACCTAGCCACCTATAGGCCTACTCACACATAAATACAAGTTAGAGGTTTATCATCGAGTCCTTCCCTCCCCAGCAATATGCAAGACCCCCTGTGAGAACGGCGGGGTGTGCGTGGCCCCTGGGGTGTGCCAGTGCCGCCGGGGGTTCAGGGGTGCCACCTGTGAACTGGACGTGGACGAGTGTGCGCTGGGCATCCACCGCTGCCACGCAAACTCCCGCTGCGTCAACCTCCCGGGCTGGTACACCTGCCACTGCCTGCCGGGCTACACCTCCCTCCTGGCCGACAACAGCCACCAGCTACTCTGTCAAGGTGAGTCAAGAATGTATGAAGGTAAGGAGTCTGTAAAGGACCACTAGTTCAGTTTTTTAGAATATAAATTCAGAATGTAAGTAGTTAAGTTAAGAACATAAGGAGTCTGCAAGAGGGTGCTTGGTAATTGCAAAGACTAACAAAGCTGCCAAGATAGTATAGCCAAATCAGTCAAGCAATCATAGTTATCTGATTGCAAAGACTAACGAAGCTGCCAAGATATTGTAGACAGATCAGTCAATCATAGTTATCTAATTGCTAAGACTGATAGAGCTACCGTTGCACTGCTTCTTTCACTGTTCTTTAACTGTGAGGACTGACAAAGCTACCATTGCACTAATTTCAGACGTGGATGAGTGCAGCACCGGCACAGCCACCTGCCACGAGTCAGCCACCTGCGTCAACACAGACGGCTCCTTCCTGTGTACCTGTGACAACAACACCACCTGCTCCCACGGTCAGTCACACACGGACACACCAGAAAACACAAATATTACACGGATTCATCTCTAGTGGATTAACCCGGTAGCAGCAACAGGCCAAATTTTTGCCTTGATATAAACCCAACAAAATAGATGATGCATAAACTGATCACAAATGCGTTGATATATATTACGAAATGGTTTATGTGAGTGATGATTTTTTTCTCATTTTTCTCACTTAGAGGGGCCTTTAAGAAACATGATCCCCGCAGCTACCGGGTTAAACTTCTAGTGGCTGTGTGTTCATTGAAAATATAGAGAACCACTTTGGAAGTTCCAAGAGACACATAAGAAATAAGTGTTTACATTAGTCTGTAGGAGTACTTCCATGTGTTATCCTTGGTAGATTATATTCATTTACACTGTATGTACCCTTTTTTTTGCTTGTTTGCTTTCTATGGTAAAGGAAGCCACTCGAAGGCAAATATATATGGGGAAGAAAAGCCCCCTAACCACTGCTCCTGTCTTATCCCTCTGACTTTTACAAATGTTTCGTGACTTATATGACTGAGTTTGAGTTTGTTGTATGTTGTTGTGTTTTCTTATTGTTAGTTTATATAGATATTCAGACCACACAGAGCCCATGGTCTAGACTAGGTGATCTGTCCTTAAACCAAAGTGAAATCATATCAAATTTAACCCAGTAACTGTGGGTATCATGTTTCTTAAAAGCCCCTCTAAGCGAGAATAATGAGAAAAAAATATCACTCACGCAAACCATTTCATAATATATATCAACACTTTTGTGATCAGTTTATGCATGATCTATTTTTGGGGGTTTATATCATAGCAAAAATTTGGCCTGTCACTGGTACACGGTAGAGCCACAAATCTGCCCCGTCACTGCTGTTGGGTTAACGGCACCAAAACTTTGCATTTTGTGATTGTTCTGGTAATCTTGATCAGTCTAAACTTGTATTTCTCTGAGCCAGGAAGAGAGAATAATATATTGCACCCCTTGGTCAGTGCCTCACCTTAAGCTCACCTCGCCTCACGTCACTGTTCACCTCCGCCAGGCTGTGTTGTGAATGGCGAGGAGCGGCCGCACGGGGACGCCTGGACTCCACCGGGCTCCGAGTGTTCCAAGTGCACCTGCTCTGAGGGTACGGTGACCTGTGACCGCTTCGTGTGTGACTGCGCCGATCCAAAGGTGGACCTGACGTGCTGCCCCCACTGTGATCCCCGTGCCTCCTGCCCACACCAGACCCAGCCCAATGTCACCTACCACAGTGGCCAGCGCTGGATGTACCAGTGCCAGACCTGTGAATGCCTTGTAAGTCAGACCTGTGAATGCCTTGTAACTCAGATGTGTGAATAATAATAATAATAATAATAATTTAAGTTTGGGGTATCTTCAAACACATGATAGCCAGCAACTTATGGTATAAATATACAAAGAATGACCTCACTTTGTTGTATAGAAAGTCTCATTAGCAAGGGAGCATATATGAATTTTCTGTCAAGACCTAGAGTAGCTGCTTTGGTTTTGATAGGTTATGTTAGATTAAGTTTGGGGTATCTCCAAACACATTATAGCCAGCACCTTGTGGTGTAAATCAACAAAGAATGACCTCACTTTATTGTATAGAAAGTCTCATTAGTAAGAAAACATATATGATTTTTCTGAGTCAAGACCTATAGTAACTGTTTGGGGTTTTGTTAGGTTAATTTTGGGGTATCTTCAAACACATGATAGCCAGCACCTTATGGTATAAATCAACAAAGAATGACCTCACTTTGTTGTATAGAAAGTCTCATTAGTAAGGAAGCACATAAAAATTTTCTGAGTTAAGACCTATAGTAACTGTTTATGAGTGTTTGCATGACTGAAGACCCAGATAACTAACTCTTGCACGTCATCTTCCTCCTCACCAGTACGGAGAGATTGACTGCTGGCCGCTGGAGTGTCCGCCAGTGCACTGCTCCTCCCCTGAGCGTGTGCCTGGGGACTGCTGTGCCCGGTGCCCCAATGACCCGTGCATGGCCCTAGACACCCCCAACACCAACCTCACCACTGCCCTAAGGGATGCCACACTCCCCCAGGGCTGCCACTACCTGGGGGCCGTCTACCCGCCCGGCGCTGAGTGGGCGGCACTCAACGACGAGTGCGTCACCTGCAAGTGTCAGGTGGGTGGCCGAGGCTTTCCCTTGTAGGACATGACGTGAATATATTCCCTTGCTGGCTCTAGAGAGTTAGGTTCATGTGTTGTGTGAGTCTGACCCTCATGTATTTATTGACCCTATAGAGTGTGTGTGTGTGTGTGTGTGTGTGTGTGTGACTTGGTGTGTGCATGTGTGTTTAGAGTAGTGTTATACTCATTAGCATCACAATAAAGGAACATGTGCCTGTGATTGTAAGAAATACAAAAGATCTTATAAGATTATTTCTTGTGGCTCACACTCAGTAGCTGGACCAGAAATGATAAGAATCATCAGATATTGTCTGTATGCTTCTCCTTTGTGCATCACAAGCACATGTGATAGTGTTGCCTGTCCTGGCCCTGAGGACAGCAGTGTTTCCTCCAGTGTAGTGTGCTGGGCTGTCAGTCACCAGGACCACTGGAGGGAAGTGTTGTTCACAAACTTAGAAGCCTGATAAGTTCCATTTATTTATTCTATGAATTAGATTAGAGCAGATGAATGCTATTCATTTTGACTTGTTATTGTTAACACTAAGAGAGTAGAGGCTGTACATGAAGCTGCTGATTTAATTCATAGAACAACAAAGACAACAGCGCCTCATCTGCCACTTACTCCTCTTTCTTTTTCCAGCGGTTGTCTTGTAGAAAGCTAAGAGTGGAGACTAATGGCTATTTTCAGGGCATTTAGTGGCAGGGTCGCTCCGCAGAGCGATTGGTGTGGTGACGCGGGTGCTGCAGTCCCCTGAGGGCGCTGACTAACCTCCCTGTGCTGTTACAGATGCCGTACTGCTGGGAGGGTGGAAGTCGGGGCGGCGCGGTCCGTGTCCACCGGTAATCAAGTTGTGGCCTCTTGTTGCACGGGCGTTGCTTGTTGCGGGGCGGGCTAGTGGCCTAGCGTCGGGTAGTCATCTTCACTCCTCAGTTTCACACCATCAATGTTTGGGTCCTGCATGCCTCACTTCTCTCTCTTGTCTGGGACATGCACGGGACATGTAGAGTGAAGTCTTCACTTCTCAGAAGACTGTTGGGTGCAGCCATTCCCTGACTGTAGTGTGTGCTCAGGCGCCGCAGGGTTTGAGGGGTGACTCAAACGCCTGACACAGCCACTCTGGTGTGTGGCGCAGCCTAGCTTTTGTCACTTCACATTTTGCTCCTCACTGTAGTTTTTGCCGCACCAGCTGGTCACTGTACATATTGCCTTCACTAGTGAGAAGCATGACTTATATGCACACCAAACTTAAACTTTGCACTCCAAGAACAGGTGAATGCACCACTGTAATTCTTCCCTGACTGGGCCTTGATGTCAGCACTCACCACACTGTGTAGGGCTCAGGTCACACCCACAGTGAGTAGTGGCTTCAACTCAGCAGCTGTGAGATGCTTTACCTGTAAATAAATATTCTTTCTTCTTATGCTGTCCCAAACTGGAAAAGTTGGAAATCAGACATACTAGGCACCCAACATTGATAGTAGAGAACTCATCACATTCAATAGTTCACTTTTTTGGTAAAACCATTCCTACAATTGGCCTACTTTATTTACTGAGCTCTTCTTGATTGTACTTTTTCATGTGAAATTTTGCAGAAGTGCTTTAAATACATATTGAAATGTGGCAGAACCCTGCACAGTGATGTGTTCATGACACTCACTCTGTACGGAGGGTGTGGACACGCCTGCTGTGAAAGTACAAACTGTAGTCTCTTATCCAGGAGTATGGCAGCTACTTCTTCAGTACGATTTTATTTTATTTGCATCTCAAAAAATTGCCTAGAATACCAGCACCTTCAAAGTCCTCTGAGCAGATCTGACTAAATTCCTCCACACTGAATGGCTGATCGCTGAATGCAAGTGGCTACCATTCCCAGTCTGTCCAGTGTTTCCTCAGGCACCACTAGCAGACTCCCGGGCCCTGGCGGCCCCTCACTGCATTGTTCTTGTAATGACTTTTCAGATTACTCACTACGTAACTAGCCCCATACTCAGCCTAGCGAGGCCTTACACTGTTGCATTCCCCTTGACACACTCCTGCACCACACGGAGGGAACCATCCAGGAACTGTGGGCTAAAGTTTGTCCCTAAGTGAATGCTGCCTTCCTAACACGTGCAGGAATTCGCAGGAATGAATGTTGCTTAAGAGGGTGAGGTAGAGAGAGAGGCAGAGGAGACAATGCTGTGTTGCTGCTGCCCTCCACTCTTTGAGGTGGAGTGCCACTCTGCATGACTTGCTTTGCACTGTCAGCTATGCCCACTCCTAACATTAGAACTCATGTGATTATAATGGTATTTACTCAATTACTATATACTTGAATACTTCATTATCTTTGTACATTAGACTTGCTGTTTTGTACTGTAATATTTTGGAATGCCCAACACACACACACACACACACACACACACACACACACACACACACACACACACACACACACACACACACACACGCCACCACTCCAGACTTATCACCTGCTATCTCAGTGGTCTAAATTTAGCTCATTTAAATGTCCACTTGAGTTTCCCTCCCATCAAAACAAGTTATCCATTGATTCAGCCACTTAAAAATTCCTCATTAATAATACTTTTGTTTTTATTAAGATCCCCCAGCCCTCCAGCCCCACACTTTTGCTAAGTCAGGACTAAAGCACACACCCTGCTGCCTTGCCCCTTGCTGCCTGCAGCCTTTCTAATGTGCTGTGTGTTCGTGTGTTTGTTGCAGAGTGGACAGGTGTGTTGCCATTACCGCAGCCGCTGTGTGGCTGGTGGGCCGTGGGCTGCCCTGCCAGCTCTCCTCGATGGTGCTTCGTGGGACGGGCACGCTCCACTTCCTCCTGTGGGGCGTCCTGATGTGCTTTATAACTCCCCTCCTGCGGTGCTTCACCTTCCTGTGGCGGCGGCTGCTGGAGCCGCCCCGGGGGTGGGCGGCGCCCCCAGTGGCCTCGGGGCTGCCGGACAGAAGCCCGTTGGAAGCCACCTCCATCACCCCCGCTCTCTCCGCGCCCCGGCGCCCACCCGACCTGCCCCACGCCCCCGTGCCCCCCTGGCGGCGGGCACCAGAGTCCCTTGGGGCGACCCTCCCCTGCCCCGTGATGTGCCTCAGACATTTGCCCCGCTGGGGACAACTAGTGATAGTGACATTGCAAAGACTAGTGTTATGCCGGGCGACTGGCACCACAGACCTCTATATAAAAGTCCCACCTCATGGATACGATCTCAAAAAGCACAATTCTTCAGGGAGCGCCAAGAGAGGCAGAGAAAGAGTGAGCCATGAGTTGATAAAGGCGAGGAGCAACACATGCCTCAATCAAACCCCCAGCAGCGCGCCCCCCACCTGAGGGCGGCCGCACCCCGCCACACCACGACTCTCCAGCAGCAGGCCTCCCCGCCCCCGCCCCCGCCGTGCCTCCTTGGCGGGGGCCCCGCGAGGGTGCCAGTCAGAGGAATGATCAAATCCTACTCAGCACTCTGTGGGAGCAGATCTTTGTCAGTCCAGCAAAAATTGTGCATTACAAACCCCAGCCACACGGTTCCCTGTGTGGGGCGAAGCAAGGGTGACATCCAACTTTACTCTAAATAGCTGTTCCACAGTGATTAATATTGTGCAGCTCTTCTTAACAAGTTGTATTGTTCCCAAGCCCTTTGCAGCAGCAGCAGCAGCAGCAGCAGCAGCTATAGCAAGTTTGTAGATCCCACACTGAGGTCTGCTGTATCTAGTCCGCCTCAGCTGTAGCCTTGTCTGCCTCTGCCTGTCAAGCGTTAGTCTTCCTCAAGTCGTGGTCAGTGTTGCGGTGGTCCTAGGGAGTGGAGCGCCCTGACTAGTGTTCCTGGGACTGTCTGTTCTGTGTCCCGATTACCGGCTTAACGTAGACACTCGGGATAGTGTGAAGCGGGTGCTCGGCGGAATGGTTGTCTTGTACATATCATGTATATAGCAGTTAGGCTCCTCAGGCCAGTTATTATTTTGATGATCCAAAGTGAATGTTGCCATAGCCCAGATTACTTACCATGAAGGATGCAAAGACTCTTCTTCACTTGTTTTGTCTCTGGTCATTCCACATCCCTGCTAGTCATGTTAGTCTTGTCCTCATTTTGTTGCCTAAGGTACTGTCCTATAGTGCATTTACAACATACGGGAATGTACGTTCCTCTTGTCGCATAAATGAAAATGTTGAGATTTTAAAAGAGATGCTCTCCTGCATTATAATTATATATTATCAAGTCTCTAGTCATTCCTAATCAATATCGTGTAATACCTGCTGGTTAAACTGCCTACATAAAGATTGGAAGTGAACTGAGTAATGTTACCAAACACAGCATTAGCTCTGTCTCTATGTATCTGTCTCATCAGTTCTGTTGCAGTGACGTGAGATGAGTCAGTCAGTCAGTCACTCATGGTCGCTGGGTTTGCGCGGTGGCGCCTTACTCGGCCACCGCTGCCTGCGTCTCAGAGCCTTCCTTGGTTCAGGTGGAGTTGCACACACTCAGCACAGTGCCAGTCAGCGGGGCGCCCCTCGGGGCAGCCCCACACTACTTTTTGTGCTTAGTCTTGTGTTGAACTGTTTGTGGGTATTCTAAAACTCTCTCAATTCTCTATAGAGTCAATTCATATTTATTTACTTCAGTTATATATCCAAAAATGTAAATAATATATAGTAAAATATCTGTAGATTAAACTATGCAAAATATAAACATGTTACAATTCCTGTAGTTGTCAAGTAGAAACTGACTCAGCTGAACGCTACACAGGACGAGGGTGTGGCGGTGAGCAGCCGGCGAGGGCGTGGGTGTGTGGGTGTGTCGCGGCCGGGGGAGGAGGCGGAGAGGACACATGAGACTTAGCAGATTATTTTGCCTGATGTGTTGTGCCCCGTTGATACTTTGGTGATTACTTTGTTTACTTGCCACATTTCTTCAGTCAACTCCAAACAAGTGTGAAACGAGTCGTGCTGGGCGCCCCCCGGCAGCACGGGGGGGCGTCCTTTCCTTGGTTCAGTGGCACTCTGTTCCCAACATGACAGCCAAAGAGGTTTTCGCAGAAGCATCAGCCTATAGTTTTATTTGACTTTTCTTGATACTCCCCAGGGGATTCTCGTCGCTTTATATTACTGTTACTCTAGTGGGCCGCAGCGAGGGCACGGGAGGCAGCTCAGGGTGGTGTAGATGCCAAGCAGTACGAATTTCCAGTTAGTCAAGGGTGATAAAGACATAATAAAATATGCAACAGTGTTTGTCAACTTTCTTGCTGAATAACTTTGGTTGATGCCTGTAGATGTCACGCGGCGGACGGCGCAGGAACCGTCGCAGCGGTGGTTCCCAGCCCAAGGCCACGAAGCCCCGAGATGGTGACAAGGTTATATTTTAGGGTCCAGTTGTACAGCATTGTTTGTGATAGTGATTGGTCTGTGCCACATGTTCACACAGTGTGTGTTCACCTTCACATGCCAGTGATAATAAAATACAGGAGCTTACAGTACTCATGTTCTTCAATGCGGTGCAGAGGGTCAGCTCATTACTCTAAGTTTGGCGTGTCCAGGTCTGCCCATGTCAGGTCGGGCCAGCACCCGGCCCTGCGAGGCGTGGCAGCCACGGGTGGGAAATTGGAATCACTCGGCTGGAGGATCAACCCTTGTCACCGCGTGGTCCTCAGCGCTGATCAGACAGCCGTGTGCAGGAAGCGCTGCCAGCCACCTGCTCCTTTGTTCAATATTGCAGACAGACAAGTAATCTACAGGTAGCTGTTGTTGACATCCACAAGATGGTATACATTTAATTTAATGTAACAAATTTGGCAGTTTTTTTACAAACTAGTCTTAGACATAATATTCCATTGTTCAGTCCTTACAAGACTCTTCCCTCCTGTCTCATATACTGTTAATACAACGATGATGAACTCCTTTATCTCATGGTTTACCAAGTGCTTGTGGTCTTCATTTCCAGATATATAAGATTTCTTTTGAACACCTTTTCATTTCCCTGGCCACAAGGCCCGTGTCCCCTTGGTTAGCGGTGTGGAGCCCATCTCATCAGACTGTCGCTAGGAGAGACTAGTTATATGCCTAGTAAGACTGTTGAATAAGGCTTACCACCCCACCCAGCCGGTACATTACTGAGAAGTTCCAGACTCGTGGCCCGGAGACTTCTTCAAGTGGGCAAGGAAGGCTTTCAGAAGAAACAGGATCCAAGTATTCATTGTTTATTAGTTGTCTAAATTGTCGGCTGTGTGACGGGTGACAGACACGCTCGGCGAGCCTGTCTGGGAATGGTCCGAGCTTTATGGTGTTAACGCAAATTTGTCGTGGCTTTCACAACTTTTCGTCAACTCATTTCAGTTGACGGTGAACACATCACGAGAAGAAGAGGCTCCCAAAGTATTAGTTATGACACATCGAGCACTGACTCCCATCACTGTAACAAAAGAAATACGTCAAAAATTATATCGTACTGAAAATATAAATACAAATTGTTGTATTGTACTATTATCCCTAACTGTTAATACTATATAACCATGCAATGACTTGTAAGTGGCCAACCCCCAGCCCCGGGAAGGGCCGCGGCTCGCCACGGGTCGAGACCCCGGGCGGCGTGGACCAGCCAGGGGCAGGTGTTCGAGTAGTTGACGACAAAGTAACCAGACGGGGCTGTATCATATTTTATCATTCTCATGCATACACTTAACATTACAGTAAATTAATAATAGTGATGATGATAATGAAAATAGAAGGATGATGAGGCTGCGGGGCGGGGCGGGCGGAGTGGCCAACCACTGTTTCGGCCACTCCCTCCCGGCAGCGGTGGCGGCGGTGGCTCGAGTCATACGTGGCTGTGCCTTGGCGGCTGCTGCGAGGAGTGACGCCTCGACCATGCTGTTGGTTCCTCAAGGCTTGTGTTGTGGCCTCCTACGATGTCAACCCGAGCTTCGTGCAATGAGTGACGGATTTCAGCGCCCCGCCTCCTGTGTCACCGGTCAGCCGTGCAGAGGTCAGGTAAGGATGGGTCCAGGGTGTTATGTCGGCCGTGTGTCGTGTTCCTGTGAGTGATGGGCCGCGGAGATGACTTGGAGGTCAAGCTGGAGAATTATCAGTGTGTCGCGCGGATTCCAGGTGATTGTGACCCTGAGTGGAGGACAAGCGTGTCACTCGTTAGCCGGATGGTCTTTACTCATATAGTCTTGACTCACGAGCTCAATCAGTGGTATATACTCGGTTTTATTTACGTATCTTTATCATGTCCTTAAGTAGTGAATGGCAATAAGCGCAATTATATGCGTGTTATGCACCTGATAGGAGCCTGCGCATTATCATCCAGATCCAGAATACTTTACGATCGTTACACAACCAAGTGCTTTCACCTCATCGCGGGACAGTGTTAGCGTTCTGTTCTCATGTAAACTATTTCCATTGGCCGAAAAGGCGATCAATCGGCTTCTAATGATTGTTTTTGGGGGGTTCATGGTACAGCAGAAGTCAAGCTACCACCAGGGTCATGTAACTACCCCTGGAAAAGGCCAAGAACTCCTACGAAAGCCTGGTCAGGCGCGTTGTCTAGACGTGCAGACCTGTCGCTTAAGGTGATTGGACTTCTCTTACGAGTATATTGTTATGCCGGACGTATTACTTGGGTTCCGTGTCGCCGTCACAAGACTCCGTGGGAGGGAGATATGTAAACACTTTGCACAACTTCTGTAGTTTAATATTCTTCCTTAGTAGTACACTTCACTCTTGACTCTTCACTGGCCACTAGCTTACTATGACTCGGACTGGGCCTCTCTCGCCCTCTTCTCCTATATATATCCAGAACAGTACAGTCTAGAATGTTACAATATATTTTAGATCATACAAGAACATGTAGCAAAAATATATGCGAGTTGGCAATACTTCCCGCCTGGCGTCTGGCCGCGCCCGCGGGGCGCGGCCGGACGGCTCGCCTTGCTCCCCGCCCCCCTGTTTGCTCCTCCCGGAGCCTTATATATATATATATATATATATATATATATATATATATATATATATATATATATATATATATATATATATATATATATATATATATATATATGGGGCATTTTAAGCGAGTTTTATAGGCTTTAAAAGACTTCTGGATAACTAGGAGGAACAAGGCTGTGTGTGACGTGGTTGGTGGGGCGGAAGAGATGGAAGTAGGTAGGTGCTGTCAGACCCTTCCAAGCATCACGTCAACTGTTTCCAAAGGCCGAGAAGGATATCAATCGGGTTCTAATGAGTTTTGCTTCAGCTTCATGGTGCAGCAGAAGAGTCAGACTACCAGCAGGGTCATAAAAGTACCTCTGAAAATGCCCAATAACTCCCATCCAAGCCTTGTCAAATGTGTGTGCTGGGGTGCATGTCGTAATGTTTAAGAATACGGGCTAAGGCGGGAGCATTATCACAGCATCAGTTTTGGTCATCGCTCAGCCAGACGCAATACTGTAATGGACGGTAACTGGTGCAGGGTAATTCTGTACAGGAAAACTACGAGAATGGACCGTCTAGCTAGGGAGATCAGACGTCGGGGAGGGAAGGGGTCAGGTACGACACGCCTCGCATAACGCACACGCCGGAATTTACGAGTCAGTCCTCAGGTTGTCTTTTTCCTGTAGCCATGAACAGGAACGTGCTGTGCGTGAGGCTGGCTGATATTGAATGCATGGAAATGTTATCTAAATAAGAACATAAGAACGCAGGAGTCTGCAAGAGGCCGGTAGGCCTGTACAAGGCAGCTCCTTTGAACCTAAGCTCCCGTGAATCTAACCCCACCTAATATCGCTGTCCATGAATTTATCTAATCTATTTTTGAATGTGACAATTGTATTGGCACTCACCACATTACTGCTAAGCCTATTCCACTCATCCACCACTCTGTTAGTAAACCAAAATTTGCCTATGTCCCTGTTGAATCTGAATTTATCCAGTTTAAACCCATTACTACGTGTCCTACCCGGTTCTCTTACCAACAAAACCTTAAGAATATCCCCCTTATTAAAGCCCTTCATCCATTTATAAACCTCGATCATGTCTCCTCGCACCCTTCGCCTTTCTAGAGAATGCAAGTTTAACTGTTTCGAAGGTTGCATGGAGGCTCGCTGGTGAGTGTTGGGAGGCGGGAGAGGTGGCGAAAGGTGAAGGCGGCATCGCAGGAGGGGCGGAGAGTGCTTGGGGGGGCTGTGAGGGGCTGCAGCGGCGGTGGGTCGTGGGCGTGGGGGGCTGCGTGCAGGTGGCGGTGTACCAACCCCATAGAACCAATCCCGGCGCCCTCAAGGCCGTTTTTCAGGCGGCCGAGGGCCGTGCGAGTCAGCCGATGATGGGCCGCAGGGTGCCCCGCGCGATGCTGCCGCAGGTGATGCAGGAGTCCCGCGGCCGCGCGCAATTGGCACACAGATGCAGGTGTGAGCACGGCTGGAACACCACAGCCACGCGCTCCTTGCCGCACTCCCGGCACGTCAGGCGCCGCTCCTCACACAGCACCTGTTGCTGCAGCGCCTGAACTGTGGGGCGAGATGGAGCGTGTTAGGAAGTAGGTGGTAGGAAGACTCGCCCGCATGAGCGTTGTGTTCAGGAAGGGCCGAGAAAGGCAGAAGTGGAGTGTGGGGCAGCGGCTCACCTTCCTGCTGCAGCCTGGCGTACTCCGAGGCCGTGGGCTGACCGCTCTGCTCCGGCGGCGGCGTGGGCGGCAGGAAGTGCTCCTTCGTCTCCACCTGAAGGCAAGATGCTGGCTTATTACCAACGTCATTTGAGTTGTTACGAAATTTTTGTCAGTACCAAAAATATAAATGTTAAATTCGACAAACTGAGTTGTGACCGTCCGTGACTCACCTCCATCGCGGACTCCGCCGGCGTCGCGTTGTTACTCGTTTCCTGCGGAAGAGAAAGACAGATTAGTAGACGCCCGGTTGCAGGGGGCGGCACGGCGCGGCCAGACTGGGAGTGCCACGAACACCTTTTTCAATTCATTATCAAAACAGTTCTTAGATGTACAGCGCACTTTGACATTATAACATTATAACATGTACTTCATGGACTGTTTGTCTCACGCCCCCTCCCTCACCTGTTCCTCAGGCTCGGGCTGCTGCAGGCCGTCGCGAACCAACTCCTTGGCGGCCATCTGCCGCTGCCTCTCGTCGTAGTCAAACACCAGCTCCAGCGCTTCCGTCACCGACTTGCACAGCACGCCGCGCGTCTCCAGGCGCAGCTTCAGGGCCTCCCTCACGGATGCCCGCGGCAGCCCGAGCTCCAACACACGCTGCGGGGCGAACGGGGTAAGTGTTAAAAACTTTTGTCAATCTATCTATCTCTGTACCTGTCTGTCTATCTATCTCCATCACCAATTATGCTTCGCCCGTGGAGACGGCCGGGTCCGCCAGACGCACCTTGGCCATGGGGTGGTGCAGCAGCAGCTCGGCCTCCTCCTTGCCGAGGGTTCGGTGCCGCTGCTGAGCGCCGGGCTTGGCGCTGCTGTGTTCGGCGCCTCCGCTTTCCTTTCGCTGCATCCTGATGAAGTTGCAGAAGGGATAGAAGTGCTCGTGGTCGGTGAGAGGGTTGTCTCCTCTCCGCCAGGCGAAGAGGCCGCCACCGCAGTGGAAGCACTGGGTGAAGTCTGACATTCCCGTGTAGAAGAAGCCCGCCTCGGACAGCATCTCGGCCTCAACGCCCGTAGTGTCCTTAGGCCACTCGGCGAAGGTCCGCAGGCGGCTCATGGGTGTGCTGAGGTGCGGGAAGGCCGCCTGGCCGTCACACGGCACCCGTGTCGAGTCTGTCGCGGGAGGAAGGAAAGAGGCGTTAGTCTCTAGTGGTCAACAGGAAAGTATACAGTTTATGTTTATACTTAATTAAAGACAATCTGGACGTGCTGGCGCGCCACTCACCGGCCTGGTAGGTGGCGGGCAGGGGCGGCCTGGTGTGGGCCACCTTGGAGGCGTAGTACTGGTTCAGCAGCTGGTACAGGCGCCCCTCGTCCGTCTCGGGGCTGGCGACGGCCGGCACGTTGCCCGTGACGCCGCCCGTCATGAAGGGGCAGGTGGAGAAGTGCTTGCGGTGCTCCACCTCGGGCTCGTCGCCCTCGTCCCAGAAGCCGACGATGCCGTTGCAGAAGACGCACTGCACGTGGTCCTTCGTCTTGAGGTAAAAGAATCCAGCCTTTGCGAGACTGTCCGGGTTCACGAAGGGGAGTGGCCAGTCCACGAAGGTCTGGCGCCGCACGGCCTCCAGCATGAGGCCGATCTGCGAGTGGAACCTCCGCTCGCCGCGAGGCTCCGGCTCTGCGGGGGAAGACGCGCGTTGAGTATGTTCCGTGGATACGCCCGCCTGGGTGTGTCCTTGACGGCTTGCTACACTACAAAACAGAACACACACACACACACACACACACACACACACACACACACACACTCGTATCTTATCGCACAATCTTTAGGGCACTCCCGCTGACGCGCCAGGGGTTTCACAACATTAAATGCGGGTTTTTCTGCCTCGAGCCTATCGCTTCAAGGTGACCGTCGCTATGGCGCCGCTCACAACGATAACGTGTGCAGGATGGAGGACGCGGGTACTTATGTAAAGAATATAACGTAACTTGAAAAATTAACTGTTTTATGAATTGCAGAAGGATTTGTGTGTTCAGATAGTGACTTTCTTTAAAAATACCTACACAAATTGACCAACCACAAGTATCTCTACACACATATTACACACACGTCGGCAGTCCTTGTCCTCGCGAGTGTTGTCCTCGCCCCCGGCACCACCCAGGCCCCGGCACCACCTACACAAGTCTCGAGTCCGTATTCTAAAACCCTTCGGCGCCCAGGCACGGCACACACATTTGACAAGGCTTTCGTAGGAGTTGCGGAGGGCATTTCCTGGGGTAGTTTTATGACCATGAAAAAACACTCCTTAGAACCCGATTCATCTCCTTTTCGGCCTTTGAAAATAGTTGGTGTGAGGGGCGGAAACGTCTGAGAATTATGGAACCTGGTCTTCTACCTCGCATTAACCATCACAACACACTCACGAACACACAAACACAGCTACAGGACCTCTCACTCAAACCAGGAGACATTGACCTTCCTTCTGTATTGATTCTTGTGGAGCTTAAAGGCAAAATGACGGCACTGCACATTCTTAAAGACTTTCTCAAGCACAAGATCCTCGTGAGACCTGAGACCCACCTCGGCCGCTGGTCTTTACTGGCATCCCGTCAAACTGCCGACGAGACATGTCCATTGAAGTAGAGGTGGCCGGGGTCTCGAAGTAGTGGCGAAGTCCCAGAGAAAGCGAGGAAGAGAAGTGTGTGTGGGGTGCTTGCGTCCGGATGTCCTCCCTCGAAACCACCGCAACTAATAAAATGAAGCCTCACCGCACGGCCCGTCATATAGCGTCTGCTCAGCGTTTGTTATCTTATCGTCTCGGGTTAGCAGTTAGTCCATTGATTTCCCGGCTGTTTCACCTTCCATGGCCTCTATCGACACTGTTCAGCCATTGTTCGTCACGGGGGATTTATTTTTTATGATGGGAAACTAATATTTGACGGGTTATGGACTTGTCATACTCCAAACCTTGCCTGTCCCCACCCACCCAAACCTTGCCTGTCCCCACCCACCCAAACCTTGCCTGTACCCACCCACCCAAACCTTGCCTGTACCCACCCACCCAAACCTTGCCTGTACCCACCCACCCAAACCTTGCCTGCCCCCACCCACCCAAACCTTGCCTGTACCCACCCATCCAAACCTTGCCTGTCCCCACCCACCCAAACCTTGCCTGTCCCCACCCACCCAAACCTTGCCTGTCCCCACCCACCCAAACCTTGCCTGTCCCCACCCACCCAAACCTTGCCTGTACCCACCCACCCCTTGTTTTGGTGTGCTGCCCATAGCGACGGTAGGCTGTCTTGAGGGGTCCCTTGGATGGCCCCAGCCCGTTAGTGGCGCAGGCTATTTTTATTTATAGTGGCTGCCGTGATGTATGACTCTTGCTTGGCCCATGCTGCCCCCCGGTGCGCCTCTTGACCGAAGTCGCCGAGGATAAGGTTACGAAAAATCAGTGTTTATCGGTGGGGCTCGAACCTAGTCCACGCTAGGTCCTCGGCCTCACCACGCCCGCATCCTAACCACTCTGCCACCGCCGATTGAAAGTAAAATTTGATAAAATAAATGAAGCAGCTCAAGGACAAAAACACGTGAACACACACACACACACACACACACACACACACACACACACACACACACACACACACACACACAAAACGAGGTCAGCATGGCCTCGTTGGATAGATGAGAGAGCTGACACATAAAGAATAAAGATTAGAACACGGAAAACAGACAAACTAAGTAGAGCAAGGCTTTAGTGATACACTGAACAAAGCCAAGCGGTGAGCGGACCAAGGCTGCAGCGATAACTTGAAGGCACGAACACTAGACTCAAATTAAACGTAAGCTTCCCCGAAAAAAAAAAAGTAATGAGGTTCTGATGTGGTCGTGGAAGGGGAGGATCAAGGGATTGTCAGAAGGTTTGGAATAGGGTCGACGAGTGAAAAGGAGGATCAAAGGGTTGCATGGAGGATTGGAATAGGTCCGACAAGTGAAAGATGAGGATCAAGGGATTGTGAGTAGGTTTGGAATAGGTTCGACGAGTGGAAAGGGAGGATCAAGAGCTTGTGAGGAAATTTTAAATAGGTACCCGACAAGTGGAAAGGGAGGATCAAGGGCTTGTGTGGAGGTTTGGAATAGCTAACAAGTGAAAGAGGAGGGTTAAGGGATTGTGGGGAAATTTTAAATAGGTACGACAAGTGGAAAGGGAGGATCAAGGGATTGTGAGGAGGTTTGGAATAGCTAAGACAAGTGGAAAAGGATGATCAAGGGCTTGTATGGAGGTTTGGAATAGCTAAGACAAGTGGAAAAGGATGATCAAGGGCTTGTGAGGAGGTTTGGAATAGCTAAGACAAGTGGAAAAGGATGATCAAGGGCTTGTATGGAGGTTTGGAATAGCTAAGACAAGTGGAAAAGGATGATCAAGGGCTTGTATGGAGGTTTGGAATAGCTAAGACAAGTGGAAAAGGATGATCAAGGGTTTGTGAGGAAGTTTGGAATAGCTGACAAGTGGAAAAGGATGATCAAGGGTTTGTGAGGAGGTTTGGAATAGCAGCTAAGTGGAGGGAGGATCAAGGAAGGGGAGGGAGGTTTGTTTAGCTACGACAAGTGGAAAGGAGGAAGGGATGTCAGGAGAGGAGGAGGAGATAGCTACGACAAGTGGAAAGGATGGAAAAGGATGATCAAGGGGGGAGGTTTGGGTTTGGAATAGCTAAGACAAGTGGAAAAGGATGATCAAGGGCTTGTGAGGAGGTTTGGAATAGCTAAGACAAGTGGAAAAGGATGATCAAGGGCTTGTGAGGAGGTTTGGAATAGCCAAGACAAGTGGAAAAGGATGATCAAGGGCTTGTGAGGAAGTTTGGAATAGCTGACAAGTAGGAGTAAGGGAAGAGAAAAAGAAAGCCGGAAGTAACTGTAGAAATATGAGTCAGGGGAAGTTTAAGATATGCCAGGAGGAAGTCTCACGCCACGGCAGTTATTAAATTGTTTGTATCGGAATTCCGTCGCCCACTCAGATTTTTCATAAGTTGCGGACAGCCAGAATTGTTACCTAACCGTTCCATATCCATACTTACCTTTACACCTCCGTTTCTAGCTCTTTTACGTATTGAAGATGATAAAATAACTAATGCAGCGACTGAAGGGGCAATGCGACAGACCGTTCCATATCCATACATAACTATACACCTCCGTTTTTAGTTCTTTTGCGTATTGAAACTGATAAAATAACTAACGCAGCGACTCAAGGGGCAATGCGACAGATATGAGCACCGAAGCCAAGCGCAGTTAAAAAATAAAGCATATGTCCTTAACTTCATCTCTACCTCATTTTTCGTTCACAAGCGCATCGTGTCTTCATGTCCAGGAATAGCCAAACATCGGAGCTGAATGAACCCTCCTCAGATCCGGTTTGTTATCTTCCACTCAGGCTTCTCAGCGTTAAGACAAACTCATTCAGACTATACGTGGGCAGGGCAGGAGCTTGGACGTTGGTGGTAAGGGGGCGTCACTCTTTGATCTCCGTCCCTCCTCGTTCTAGAGTCAGTGTGTTCTTCATATCCGGGGTTGTCTGTCTTTCGTCAGGGTTCTTAACGTTAAGACACTCATTCAGACTATACGTGGGCAGGGAAGGGCGGGGCTGTGGGCGTTAGTGGTAATGGGGCGTCAGTCTTTGATCTCTATCCTAATACTGGAGTCAATGTGTTCTTCAGATCCGGTTTGTCTATCTTTTATCAGATGCATCTTAAAGATAAACTCATTCAGAAGACTATACGTGGGCAGAGAAGAGCGGGGCTATGGGCGTTGGTGGTAAAGGGGACGTTATTCTTTGATCTGTCGTCGTTCTGAAGTCAATGTGTTCTCCATATCCGGTTTGTCTATCTTTTATCAAGACGCATCTTTAAGACAAACTCATTCAGAAGACTACACGTGGGCAGGGAAGGGTGGGACTATGGGCATTGGAGGAAAGGGGACGTTATTCTTTGATCTGTCCTCGTTCTGGAGTCAATGTGTTCTCCATATCCGGGTTGTCTATCATTTATCAGATGCATCTTAGACAAACTCATTCAGAAGACTATACGTGCAGGGAAAAGGGTGACTATGGGCATTGGAGGAAAGGGGACGTTATTCTTTGATCTGTCCTCGTTCTGGAGTCAATGTGTTCTCCATATCCGGGTTGTCTATCATTTATCAGATGCATCTTAGACAAACTCATTCAGAAGACTATACGTGAGACGTCACTCTTTGATCTCCCTTCATCATAGCTCTTATGTCAGTGTACACCGTCGCGACAGTTGATAAGAAATGTGTTGGTGGGAAGCACGGCGCCTTATCTCAGCTCATGAACCACACATGTCTGAAGCGATAGCGTCGAGAGGGAATACACACGAGCAAGGAACACGTGAGGGCAGCGTGACTTCGATGTGTATAGCTGACCTCGACACCCTGAATGAAACGGTGAAGACTTGTGTTGACGTTATTTGAAGTAGCTCAAGGGCAAGAAAAAAAGACGTGATAAAGCCCTGTTTGTTTGTTTGTTTGTTTCAGTTTTTGTCTCGAATTATCTCGTTTTCTCTTATTCTTTTTTTCTGTTTCTGTGTATATATTATTATTATTTTCCTTGCATGTGTGTCTGTCTTTTTTGCAGTTTTTTTTATTTATTTTATTTGTTTGTATCTGTTTTTATCTTTGTTTTATCTATCATGTTTTCTTGCCGTGTAGATATTATTATAATTTTCCTGCATGTCTTTTTGCTATTTTTTAATAATTTCATTGCTTTTTTTTATATTCTAATTGTGTGTACCTGTTTATTATATCCTTTTCTGTCCATAATCTCGTCTTTTTGTACCGTATTTTTTTTCCTTTTGTCAATTTCCATAATTTATTTATTTGTATCATTGGTTGGTTAAGACGGTCACTGTTAAAACCTCTGGGTCGTGTTGGTCCGTTCAGTCAAGGTTTCTCAGATCGAATACACCAGAGACACGTTCTTGGGCTGTCTTGTTACGTTCGCATGAGACTCAATGACGTTCTTGGGCTGTCTCGTTACGTTCGCATGAGACTCAATGACGTTCTTGGGCTGTCTCGTTACGTTCGCATGAGACTCAATGACGTTCTTGGGCTGTCTCGTTACGTTCGCATGAGACTCAATGACGTTCTTGGGCTGTCTCGTTACGTTCGCATGAGACTCAGTGACGTTCTTGGGCTGTCTCGTTACGTTCGCATGAGACTCAATGACGTTCTTGGGCTGTCTCGTTACGTTCGCATGAGACTCAGTGACGTTCTTGGGCTGTCTCGTTACGTTCGCATGAGCCTCAATGACGTTCTTGGGCTGTCTCGTTACGTTCGCATGAGCCTCAATGACGTTCTTGGGCTGTCTCGTTACGTTCGCATGAGACTCAATGACGTTCTTGGGCTGTCTCGTTACGTTCGCATGACACTCAATGACGTTCTTGGTTCTTCTCCATTTTTCTCGTAGTAATAGTCGTAAATAGTCTATAGAATCGTAACCAAGAAGCGTAATAGTCCATTGGCTTAAAGATTCAAGTTAATTTACCCGAGCTGTCATGGTTTTAAAAATCCATGGTTAATATCGTGTAATCTTTATTCTTTTATTTATCGAGTAAAAGCGCGTGTGTTCCAGGAAAATTAAGGAGTGGAGGCAAGTATCTTATCAGGCATTCTTCATATCCTTCTTACGCCATTACATTTTCCTAGAAGTTGCTTAAGACTGAGAGCACGCGAGACACATATCGTTGCAATTATTATATTATCGTAAGGGTCAAACTACCACCAGGGTTATAAAACTACCCCTGGAAATGCCCCTGCGAACCCCCTACGAAAATAGTTGCTTAAGACTGAGAGCACGCGAGACATATCGTTGCAACTATTATAATATCATAAGGGTCAAACTACCACCAGGGTTATAAAACTACCCCTGGAAATGCCCCTGTGAACTCCCTACGAAAGCCTTGACAAATGTGTGTGCCTGGACGCCGAAGTGTATAAGAATGAGCCTCGTAAAGTGACTCTATAACCCCGTCAAGTGAGTGAACAAGGAAGTCCACTTGTGATTCAGCGCCTTGAAACAGGAAATTCCCTCGGTTATTGGAGCAGTAGATAAGGGGGGAGTCTGAAATTGTCTCAGGGTCCCATCACGACCATTTCCCAAGGCCACAGAGAAGATTAACCGGGTGTTCATGGGTATTTTTTCCGTTCAAGATGTAGAAGTCGGGTAAAACTATCACTGGCATCACAAAACAGTCCATGAAAACACCAGCAACTTCTTAAACGTCTCGGGCTCAAATTACGACTGTTTCCCAAGGCCACAGAGAAGATTAACCGGGTTTTCATGAGTGTTTTTCCCTTTCAAGATGGAGAAGTCGTGTAAAACTATCACAAGCATCCCAAAACAGTCCATGAAACACCAGCAACTTCTTAAACGTCTCGGGCTCAAATTACGACTGTTTCCTAAGGCCACAGAGAAGATTAACCGGGTTTTCATAGGTATTTTTTCCGTTCAAGATGCAGAAGTCGGGTCAAACTATCTCTAGATCCCAAAACAGGCAATGGAAACACTAGTAACTTCACGAGAGGCTTTTCAAACAGGCGAACTGAGACGCCGAGACTTTTAAGAACACAGGCTCATGTTTACTATGGGGCAATCACCCGTGGCGCAGATCGAAGGGCAATGAGTCACCTTTGTTTTTGTGGTTAGCGTGAATCTGTTACACGTGGCGCCGCGGGGAGTTTAGTGCCTGGCTCGATGCTGCCCTGGCGCCGCTTGTCCACCACCGCCCCGCCGCCGCTGATAACCTCATCAAACAGGAGCGACAGAGGCGAGAGAGGAGATAAGATTGGCGAACTCACTCCCGCCGACTGTTGTGGTCTGCGTGTGTGTGTGTATGTGACTCACTATGAAATCTATACGTCCTACTTTCCTCTCCCACCTTCCTTCCCCTTCTCCTCTTCCCTTTTCAGTCTATATCTTTCCTCTTCTCTCCTTCCTCGTTCCCTTCTCTTTCTTTCTCATCTCTCCGTTCTTCGAGGTTAGTCTGCTTCCCTCCTTCCTCTCATTCCTCCCTTCCCCTACTCCTCTCCTTCCTCCCGTCCCCTTCTCCTCCTCCTCTCCTTCCTCCCGTCCCCTTCTCCTCCTCCTCTCCTTCCTCCCGTCCCCTTCTCCTCCTCCTCTCCTTCCTCCCGTCCCCTTCTCCTCCTCCTCTCCTTCCTCCCGTCCCCTTCTCCTCTTTCCCTTTGTCTATATCTTTCCTCTTCTCTCCTTCCTCGTTCCCTTTTCTTTCTTTCTCATCTCTCCGTTCTTCGAGTTTAGTTTGCTTCCCTCCTTCCTCTCCTCTCCTTTCCTCTCATCCTACATATCTCATCTCCCCTACTTCCTCCCTTCCCTTCTCCCTCCGCTCTCTCCCATCCCTCCTTTCCTTCCCTCTCTCTCCCTGTCTTGAGATTACTGACCATTAAGGGAAGAAAACGTGTAACTTCCCTCATATCGAAGAAAATAAAAACCTAAGAAAATAAATCGAGTTGCTTAAACATTTCGGGGCTGACAAGGCTTTCGTACGATTTCCGGGTATTTCCAAGTGTACGTTTATGACCCTAGTGATAGTCTGACCCTGTTTCTGTACCATGAACCGGAAGACACACTCATGAGACCTCGATTAATCTCCTTATTGGACTTTGGAAATAGTTGTGATAAGCGGAAGTGTCTGAGATTGCCGAACTTTGCCCAGACTGTGAAGCAGGAAAAACGGTGCGATATTCAGTTCCTTCGTTTAAGAAAGCCCGAAGTCTGAACACGTGGCGTCCCTTCTATTCTACCACTCCTAACACTTTCTTTCCTTCGTTTAAGAAAGCCCAAAGTCTGAACACGTGGCGTCCCTTCTATTTCATATTCCAAACACTTTCTTTCCTTCGTTTAAGAAAGCCCAAAGTCTGAACACGCCCTTGAACTGTCTCCTTTGCTGTAAAAAAAAAAAAAAAGAAAAAAAAAAAGTCAGTCTGTTTAAGCACCAGAACTCATTTACAGAACACCTGGTCACTCACTTCGATGTACCTAACTTAACCCAAATAGTCGTTTAAGAAGTTGCTGGGCTTTTCGTAAACTGTTTTGTGATTCCAGTGATCATTTTAAACGACTGACGCATCTTGAACGAGAAAAACACCCATTGAAACCCTGTAACTCTTGTCTGTGGTCTTGGGAAATAGTCAAAGGCCCAGTTCGACAGTCCAACGGGGGCTTCGTGGTGCAGTGGTTAGCACACTCGGCTCACAATCGAGAGAGGCCTGGTTCGATTCCCGGGCAGGGTGGAAAAATTTGGGCGGCTTTTCCGATACCTTACGCCCCTGTCCACCCAGCAGTGAATGGGTACCAGGTATTAATCGGGGGTTGTGTCCCGTCTCCTGGGGTCTGTTCCCTTCTCCTATAATTCCTTCCCCCTTCTGTCTCTCTCCGGCATATGACCACAGATGTTGCGCCGACTAAACGAAACTTTCCAACTTCGACAGTCCAACACAGTCATTGTAAGCTCTCAATCCAAACTATATTCTCTACAATAATCCGTTTCTTCTACTCATTGCGATACTAAACAAATTTCCTGTGTGGTTTCCTAAAATTTCCTCCTTTGTATATCACCACCAAACACTAAACAAGGAATTTTTGTCGTATTTTGTGTTTGGTTGGGGAGCTTACAAACTTGTTGTATTGGACTGTAAAAGTGGCCCATAGAGGGAACCTGATACGTTTAAGAATATGGACCGATCACTTTTCCACCAGTATTGACTCGCTATGACGTTTAAGAATATGGACCGATCACTTTTCCCCCAGTACTGACTCGCTATGGCAGAGTATATAATTATTTAGCCCATGTTTTATTTGCTTTACCGCACGCACTTCGATAGCCGAGTGTTGTGTAATATTTGAAGCTGCAAGTCATACTGTTTGCTGGTTAAAGAGAGGCGGTGTCTTGGCGTGCAAGAGGATGGAGTTAGAAGGAAGACGTTGAGTGATGCTACGTTGGTGATCTCGAGGGCGGCAGCATCCATAATCCCTCAACATCCCCCATCCTGCAGCCGTCCTAAGGGTTGATTGGATGCAATGGGATGGGCATGGGATGGGCGCGTTGGTTATCTCGAAGGGCAAGAGGAAGGAATTAGAAGGAAGACGTTGAGAGGTCCTGCGTTGGTTATCTCGAGGGCGGCAGCATCCAATCCTTCAGCATCTTCCATCCTGTAGCCATCCCAAGAATATCCTACGGGCGTCAGGAAAGGAAGGGAAAGGTAGATGTTAGCAATAGGGATTCATTCTTTCTTTCTCTCTTTTTTATTTTTTTTTATTTGTGGTTCCAAGTCTGTTTGGGTTTTCTATTTTCTTGCTTTCTTTCTTTCTTGCTTATTCTGTTTTCCTTCTGTCTTTCTTTGTTGCGCTGTATCTGTCTCTCTCTTTCATTCTTTTTCTCTATTTTTCATCTTTTTGTGGTTATGAGTTTGTTTTTCTGTCTTTTTAATTCTCTTCTCCTTCTGTCTGTCTGTCTTTATCTGTCTATTTCCCTGTTCGTCTGTCTTTAGTTCACCCTCACTAAATCCCTTCTTCTTCCATTCGTAAACAACCACTAAGAGATCATTTCCTTGCCTCGATATTGCGTGGATAAGGCCGACCATACACTGACTTTATTTATTGTAGGGAAGACCAATGTTATCTTGAAGGAAGGGAAAGTACGTGTGATTCGCTTATCGCAATACATGTTTATACCGATGTCTACACGCCTCTCTCTCTCTCTCTCTCTCTCTCTCTCTCTCTCTCTCTCTCTCTCGGGGCAAGTTCTGTATGGTGCAGTGGTTAGCGCGCTCGACTCACAAACTAGAGGTCCCATGTTCGATTCCCGGGCAGGGTTTATAGGGAGGAGGGGGGTTTTTGATTTGCGTACACACACAAAGATCGCAATGTATTATCTTTCGTAGGTGACAAACACTTGAGACTAACCGGATGTCTGTGTATATATATGTAAGCGTGTGTGTGTGTGTGTGTACTTGGGGAGATAGGGCGTGAAGTGGAGTGGGTGTGGGTAAGATAATCTTTAGGTGTTGGAATGCCCCCAAGAATGTCCGATGTGACGTAACCAATTCAAATGCTGGGATCGAATTTCCTAAAGAGACGCAGTGTGTGTGTGTGTGAGAGAGAGAGAGAGAGAGAGAGAGAGAGAGAGAGAGAGAGAGAGAGAAGAAAGACAGAGGCAGGAAGACAGAGAGGGCCAGGCAGACACAGGGAGAGAAAGAGGGAGAGAGACCAAGACAAGGAAGAGAAGCACACACACACACACACACACACACACACACACACACAGAAAATAGTGATTGCATATGCCGACAAGCAGCAGATTAAGACAAGTACATGACCAGTGACGTTCATGACCCTGACCGTGACACGAGCATGCGACGCCACCACGTTTGTTGATTAGACGAACACCTGCCAGCGAAGACACGTGACAGGTATACTAAAGTCCTTTGTGGTGTTGAGTATTCTTGTTCTTCTATTGTTTTCTTTATTTCTTCTTACTTATTCAATATTTTTTTTTTCTTTTTTCTTATTGACCATATTTTATCTATTCGTGTTTTTTTATTGATTTCTTCTCTATTGTTCTTTATTTTTTTTGTATTATTATTGTTCTTCTCTGCTGTTCTTTATTTCCTTTCTATATTCTTCTCTATTTCTTCTCTATAAGGCTGTTCAGTAGGGAGTCTAACATACCCTTTCTTTTTCCAGCTTGTGATCTGTTCTCATCTGCCACGAAGAGAGAAACGGTCACTGAATCAAGAGGAAAAAGAAGAGGAAAGAAGAAGAGGAGCAAAGGGAAGGAAGGCGAAAGAGGGGAGAGAGAAGGGAGGAACAAGAGGAGAGAGAAGGGAGGAAGAAGAGGAGAGAGAAGGGAGGAAGAAGAGGAGAGAGAGAAATCAAGAGTAAAAGAAGAGGAGGAATAAAAGGAAGGAAGGAAGCCAAATGAGGAGAGAGAGAGAGGGAAGGGAGAAGAGGAGGAGGAGAAGGCTGCAAATATATTCTGTTGGTAAATGTTATCAGAGGGGTGGGGACAGAGGCGTGGGGACTTGAACACACACACACACACACACACACACACACACACACACACACACACACACACACACACACACACACGAGATCATTCCAGTTCCGTCGTCAACGCATAACTTCAATATCGTTCTTCGTTATCTAGTTCTTATCAGTCCACGCAGCTGACTTTTCATATCGGCACTTAGCTGTTATCATATGAGTTTCGGTTCACAAAAAAATCAATGAGTCCAGGGTTTCCAGAGTTGCTTATTTAATAGAGAGCTAATGTGATATCGTCTGGAAGTATTAGTAATCCATTCATCTCATTATCCTAGTATGTCTATCAATTACAAAGACCTTTTTAACCTTTCAAGTATTAGCGGTCAAGTTTATTTTAGTATTGGTGGCAAACATGATCTTCCTATACCTGCTGTTTTGTTACTAATGCCACAAACTCTGTAGTCTTGAGGTATAGTAACCCATTCACCTCATTTTCCTAGAATGTCTATCAATTACAAAGACCTTTTTAACCTTTTAAGTATTAGCGGTCAAGTTTATTTTATTATTGGTGGCAAACACGATCTTGCTATGCCCGTTACTAATGCCGCAATCTATACAGCCTTGAAGTATAGTAATCAATTCATCTGTTAGTAAACTTAATTATTAATATCTAGTTAACTAATTTTGTCAACTTAGGCCCTATAATTGCCACGCAAACTTAATTACCCTATTTAAACTTATAATTACTTTGTGTTCATATTCACTAAAGCCAATCTAAAGCATGTAAAATCAGAGACCTTATAGGAGCTAAATGACCTTCAAGAAGCTAAAAAATAAAACCAAGTTAACATTACTCTTCTTCCTCTTGACAGGCAGCTCCTTGAGAATGACCCGCGGCGAGCGAGATCCCGCTGACCCTCGTGACATCCTGGAGTACGCGTGACACCCATCTGGTCCCAGCAACACCCACGGCCGCTTGATGGACTACTACTTACATCCACCCGGCCCTCACAGGCTCCTCCCCCTGCCTGGAATGTTATAAAATACTCAAAATAAAGACACTGGAGGTAGACTCTGACTCTCCTATCTTAGATTTTAGGTCGTGGGTTTGCAGTATTTTAACTCATCCCAAAACAATACATACTGAAACATACTGAACTAACTATACGAAACGTGACATCACAAAGCAATATATATAAAGACAGACTGGACTAACTATAAGAACATGACGTCACAAAGCAATATATATAAAGAGACATACTGAACTAACTATAAGAACATGACGTCACAAAGCAATATATATAAAGACAGACTGGACTAACTATAAGAACATGACGTCACAAAGCAATATATATAAAGAGACATACTGAACTAACTATAAGAACGTGACATCATAAAGCAATATATATAAAGACAGACTGGACTAACTATAAGAACGTGACATCATAAAGCAATATATATAAAGACAGACTGGACTAACTATAAGAACGTGACATCATAAAGCAATATATATAAAGACAGACTGGACTAACTATAAGAACGTGACATCATAAAGCAATATATATAAAGACAGACTGGACTAACTATAAGAACATGACGTCACAAAGCAATATATATAAAGACAGACTGGACTAACTATAAGAACATGACGTCACAAAGCAATATATATAAGACAGACTGAACTAACTATAAGAACGTGACGTCACAAAGCAATATATATAAAGACAGACTGGACTAACTATAAGAACATGACGTCACAAAGCAATATATATAAAGACAGACTGAACTAACTATAAGAACATGACGTCACAAAGCAATATATATAAGACAGACTGGACTAACTATAAGAACATGACGTCACAAAGCAATATATATAAGACAGACTGAACTAACTATAAGAACGTGACGTCACAAAGCAATATATATAAAGACAGACTGGACTAACTATAAGAACATGACGTCACAGAGCAATATATATAAAGACATATACTGAACTAACTATAAGAACATGACGTCACAAAGCAATATATATAAGACAGACTGAACTAACTATAAGAACGTGACGTCACAAAGCAATATATATAAAGACATAACTGAACTAACTATAAGAACATGACGTCACAGAGCAATATATATAAAGACATAACTGAACTAACTATAAGAACATGACGTCACAAAGCACATACTGAACTAACTATAAGAACATGACGTCACAGAGCAATATATATAAAGACATAACTGAACTAACTATAAGAACATGACGTCACAAAGCACATACTGAACTAACTATAAGAACATGACGTCACAAAGCAATATATATAAAGAGAGATACTAAACTAACTATAAGAACATGACGTCACAAAGCAATATATATAAAGAGACACTGAACTAACTATAAGAACATGACGTCACAAAGCAATATATATAAAGAGAGATACTAAACTAACTATAAGAACATGACGTCACAAAGCAATATATATAAAGAGACACTGAACTAACTATAAGAACATGACGTCACAAAGCAATATATATAAAGAGACACTGAACTAACTATAAGAACATGACGTCACAAAGCAATATATATAAAGAGACACTGAACTAACTATAAGAACATGACGTCACAAAGCAATATATATAAAGAGAGACTGAACTAACTATAAGAACATGACGTCACAAAGCAATATATATAAAGAGACATACTGAACTAACTATAAGAACATGACGTCACAAAGCAATATATATAAAGACAGACTGGACTAACTATAAGAACATGACGTCACAAAGCAATATATATAAAGACAGACTGGACTAACTATAAGAAACATGACGTCACAAAGCAATATATATAAAGACAGACTGGACTAACTATAAGAACATGACGTCACAAAGCAATATATATAAAGACAGACTGGACTAACTATAAGAACATGACGTCACAAAGCAATATATATAAAGACATACTAAACTAACTATAAGAACATGACGTCACAAAGCAATATATATAAAGAGATACTGAACTAACTATAAGAAACGTGACATCACAAAACAATATATATAAAGACAGACTGGACTAACTATAAGAACGTGACGTCACAAAGCAATATATATAAAGAGACATACTGAACTAACTATAAGAAACGTGACATCACAAAGCAATATATATAAAGACAGACTGAACTAATTATAAGAAACGTGACATCACCAAGCAATATATATAGAGGCTCGTACTGAACTATAAAGGAGAAATAAATAGAGGTAATAAAGAATAGCAGAGAATCAAAAAGAATACAAAAGAAATAAGGAACAATAGAGAAAAATGAGAATAAAGAAAAATAATACAGAAAAAAAATAAGAAATGAAGAAAAAACACGCGATACAAAGAAAAACTGACAAGAAATAAGAGAAAAATAAATAAAAAACAGGAAAAAGTAAGTAAAAAGTAAGTAACATCACAAAACAATTAATAAGACATTTCTAAACTAAAAATAACGTTAACAAGATTCATTTCTCACCTAAATAACGTTAACAAGACTCATTTCTCCACTAAATAACGTTAACAAGACTCATTTCTCCACTAAATAACGTTAACAAGACTCATTTCTCCACTAAATAACGTTAACAAGACTCATTTCTCCACTAAATAACGTTAACAAGACTCATTTCTCCACTAAATAACGTTAACAAGATTCATTTCTCCACTAAATAACGTTAACAAGATTCATTTCTCCACTAAATAACGTTAACAAGATTCATTTCTCCACTAAATAACGTTAACAAGACTCATTTCTCCACTAAATAACGTTAACAAGATTCATTTCTCCACTAAATAACGTTAACAAGACTCATTTCTCCACTAAATAACGTTAACAAGATTCATTTCTCCACTAAATAACGTTAACAAGACTCATTTCTCCACTAAATAACGTTAACAAGACTCATTTCTCCACTAAATAACGTTAACAAGACTCATTTCTCCACTAAATAACGTTAACAAGATTCATTTCTCCACTAAATAACGTTAACAAGATTCATTTCTCCACTAAACAACGTTAACAAGACTCATTTCTCCACTAAATAACGTTAACAAGATTCATTTCTACACTAAATAACGTTAACAAGACTCATTTCTCCACTAAATAACGTTAACAAGACTCATTTCTCACCTAAATAACGTTAACAAGACTCATTTCTCCACTAAACACACTACCTATATCACCATCTACAAGAGGCCTAAAAAATACTATACACTTAACATACGAGACATCAGTTAGAGAAGGGACGTTAGGAGCAGCGTCATATTTTCCTCTAGTTCGCCTTGGGAAAGACAAGCCAACACATCCCAGGAGGAACGAGACATAAGTAGCAAAGAGAAAAAGCGGCCCTCAGTACACGGGATACAAGGTCGCTTTTCCCTTGCAAGTCGTGTTCTTCCAGGGATGTATCGTCTGCCTTTCCCAGTGCAAACGAAGAAGAAAATGGACTGTCCCTTACGCCCTTTTCCTTCCCGACGTGTCAAGTTATACAGAGCACGAATTTCAATGGTTTCAAGCTGCCCTATCGTCTCCTACGGCGTGCAATATATACATCAGAAGAATACAAGAATACGTAAGTTACCAACATGTATACCTGCCGTCCTGTCACCATACGTCTGAGGATCATGTTGGTATCCTGTTCTCTCTCTTCCTTTCAGCCTGGGTCCGTGTCTTGCCTCCCGTTCTTAAATTATACGTCTGAGGGTCATGTTGGTATCCTGTTCTCTCTTCCTTTCAGCCTGGGTCCGTGTCTCGCCTCCAGTTGTCACCATATACGTCTGAGGGCCTGCTGCAACCAAATAAACCGTTTATTATTATTATTATTACTATTATTATTATTATTATTACACACACGGAAACTCTCTCACACTCAAAACACACACGCAGTAAACTGTCTTCGATTTCATTTATTTCTAACTTTTTTTTCTTCATATTTTCGTTTTCATGTTACAATATTTTTTAACTGTTTGCGAATTCAATGGTTTTTTTTTTTAATCCTCAGTTTTATTTTTCTTGATTATATATTTTCTTCCTCTTGAAACGCATATACAGACACGTGTCAAGAGATTCAGGGATTTAAGGTTGCCTGGTGCATAGCTACTCGATGAGGAGGAGGAGGAGGAGGAGGGAGATTTAGGTCCCTATCGGCAAATCATGTTTTCCGCCTCGGTACTGCGCAGCGAGATAGCACACGAGGGGGATTCTTGGAAGTGAGTGACGCGGGTGGACTCGAGGCGTAGTAAATAATGGGATTTTGTAGTTAGGTAGTTGTGGGACTCAAAGTGTAGTTAATACTGTCTTTTGGTAGTTAGTTAAGTAGTTGTTGGAATTGATTGACTGGTGGTTTAAAAACTAGTAAATATTGGCTTTTGTGAGTCATTGAGTTGCGTCGTTATTGGAATTGATTGACTGACTGGTGGTTCAGAAGTGTAGTAAATATTGGGTATTGTGAGTCATTGAGTTGCGTAGTTATTGGAATTGATTGACTGACTGGTGGTTCAAAAGTAGTAAATATTGGCTATTGTGAGTTATAGAGTTGCGTAGTTATTGGAATTGATTGACTGACTGGTGGTTCAAAAAGTAGTAAATATTGGCTATTGTGAGTCATTGAGTTGCGTCGTTATTGGAATTGACTGACTGACTGGTGGTTCAAAAGTAGTAAATATTGGTTATTGTGAGTTAGTTAGGTAGTTGTCGGACTCAAAGCGTAGTTAATATTAGCTTTTGTGAATTAGTAAGTAGTTAGAGAAGGTACGAGTAAATACGTGTTTCAGACGCGTAGTAGATATTGCCATTTTACAGTTATTAAAAGGAGTAACGTTAGGTATATAGTATTTAACAACTCACTAGAATGATCACACACACACACACACACACACACACACACAGTCACCCATAAAACACCTCACTTGTCAACTTGCAGAAAAAAATAGTTACTGAGAAACCTGGCGAGCATTTAATCATTCTTGTGTATATCATATTAAAGCCCCTCTTACACACACACACACACACACACACACACAAGGTGATTAGATAGCCGGTCATTTATATACTTTTATCTGAACACTTTAGGGTCACCATGATACGAAAGTTACGTCGCCATGCAGAATTTGGGGAGGGGCTGTATGCGAGGACCCGTCTAGCTGTTTGGTGCTTGTTTCGTGCTTGTTTCGTGCTTGTTTGGGGATTTTCTTTGTTGTTTTTTCATTGTTTCCTTGTTTTTGTGGTTACTTCACTTCGATCATAGTTACCCCTTACTTCCCTACGCCTTTCCTCGCTGTCTGGTGAGTGCTTGTTTGGTGCTTGATTTGTGCTTGTTTGTGGCATTTTTCGGTTGTTTTTCCTTGTTTCCTTGTTTTTTTGTTACGAGCCTGCGATCACTGTTACCCTTCCCTTCCCTCCCCCTTTCCTCGCTGTCTGTTTTAGTTAGTGCTTGATTAGTGCTTGTTTGGAGCATTTCTCGGTTGTTTTTACTTGTTTCCTTGTTTTGTTGATACGACCTTTCGATCACTGTTACCCTTCCCTTCCCTACGCCTTTCCTCGCTGTCTGTTTTAGTTTGTGCTTGTTTGGGGCCTTCATGGCAATATTTACTAGGCTCTGAGTCGCACACGTATTCATAGCCTCGGTAACTACTTAAGTGATATTCAAGCCTCCACGACGGCACGATCGCTTAGTGGAATCGAGTGTTAGTCGGATTGAATGTTTGATTGGGCAACTACTGTGGTGATAGGCGGAAGGTTAGAGGATCGAACCCCCCGATATCGGACGCGTAAGTTTTGACACCCCTTCAGGCTCTTTCCGCGCCTATCCAACGAGTGACGGGTCTGCTCTACAAGTCACGTGGCAGGGAAACAATGAGAGAAGCAAGATAATAGTGATATACATTCTAGAACAAGTTAACAAGCTCGCCCCAAGCCTTTCTAACAAGCTACGTGATGGAAAACAAAATTAATGCGAAGATTGTAAGATGCGTCTGTTAGGTGTGATATTTCCTTAAGAATTCAACCTGACGAGCCAACAACCATCGCTACTGCCATGACTACTTAGCTTCATATCAACCAAGAATTAAAACAACCAGACTAACAAGCATACATGCAGACGATCACACAAACGCACACACATACACGCACTGTCATCTTTATAACTACATACACACACACACACACACGTTCACAGCTTACCAGAGATGAGATGAACCTCCTAGACAGCATCCAGCACACAGCACCGCCCTCCTCAGCACTCAGGAACACACTAGCTTGAAGATGCTGGCTCGCTTTCGGAGAGCTGAGTCGAGGCATTTTGAGACCCGCTTCGAGCTTCACATTGATGGTGGCTGTTCGTCCTCTTCTGTTACGACCGTCACGAGATGCTGGAAGGAGGCTAAAGGGATGTATGCTCGCTGGGGAACGGCTAAGGAGGAGGAATTGATCGGATGAAGAGGCTGGAAGGTTGATATGAGGGGCCGTTTGTGTTTGTTCTCCCGAGGCTTAACAGGCGAACGATACGTTTTCTCTGATGCCTGCTACGATGAAGATAACGTGATTTCTCATGGTAGACTTAACAATGCTTTCACTCTACTAATTATTATGCTTTCTACAGTGAAGGAAGTAGCGTAAGGGAAAAAATATATGAAAGGAAAAAAAGACAGCTATGAAAACGTATTTTTTATGGTAGACTTCACCAAGCTGCCCCTGTAGGTACTGATTATATTATTCTTTTTACAGTAAAGGAAACAACGAAGGTAAGGAGAGGAGGAGGGAAGTAAGGTGAAATATAAGGGAAGGGAGGAGAGAGAAGGGAAGGGTAAGGAAGGGAGGATAAAGAAAACGGAAGGGAGGCGAGAGTAGGGTAAGGGAGGGAATAAGGAGGAAGGATGAAGCTAAGGGTAAGGGAGAAGGGAGTCAGGGAGGAACGGTCGCCAAAAACACATGAAAACTAAGAAGCCCGCTAAGCACCGCCCTTATAAAAGAAAGTGGTAAGGAGCGGCCAAATGAGAGGCAAACTTTATGGGAATTGTCTTGAGTGTGCGTCACGCGCTCCACAAGTGACACACATATCTACCGAGGCGGCGCCCAGGACACGTGTGTGAGCTGAGCAAACAGCTGTCGGCCCGTGCACGGCGTAAATCACGCATGAGCAAACACTCGGAGCTGTACATTCTTCACTTCTTTCTTCCCTGGGGCAGCCCGGGGCTCACCGTGGCGGCCTGATGTCAGTTTGGCGCGTATAGACCGTCCTATACTAATGAGCTGCCGGGTGACGCGTGCCGGCCGTCACGCCCTACAATCAAGGCTCCCATTACCGCTGGCTCCTCATTTGACGCTTTAACTGTGTAAACACAAAACTCTCTTGGAGTCATCACGCCCAAACCCAATCAATGCCCGCCGCGGACCGCCGCGCAGCCATTTCGCCGCCAGAATTCTCGCACGGCTGACACCCCAGCCATGGCGTCCCTGCTGGCCCTGCTCGTGCCCCTGCTGGCCGCCGCCAGCGCCTCCACCGTGTGGCACAAAGCCCTGATCACGCAGGACCGGCTGGGCGCCGCCGCCAGGACCCAGACCGTCCCCGTGTCGGAGGAGATCCTGTGTGCCATCACGGCCACTCACACGCCCTGGTGCGAGCTGTTCACCCACAACGCCAGCGGCTGTGTGCTGTACGACGTGCTGCTGGACAGCCTGGCCGCCCCGCCGCCCGAGGGACAGGACACTGCCGCTTGCAGGACCCGACACCGCAACGGTGAGGCGCCCCTGGCCACTGATTCCGCGGCTGTCCCCTGACGGGCCTGCCTTGATGTAACACTCCCGTTAATGTGGCTCCACGGTGCCCGTGCTGCTGCTCACAATAACTCCAGAGTATACATCCCCCCACCACACCCACGCACCTCCCTCCCTTACCCAGCAACGATGTGTTTGCAGTGTGCATCGGCGAAGGCGAGGCGATGTCCCACGGGACGAAGACGAAGGAGGTGGACTGTTTCCCGTCGCTCGTCTGCTGGGATGGTGTCCTCGCTCCGGCGTCTTCCCCTGGTGAGTCCCTGCCGCCACACGGGTACGTATCACACCCTCGTCCCTGCCTGATCCACGGGCGTGCCCTTCACCCTTGCCCCTGCCTCCCTCCACGCACACCCTTGAGGCTGTGCCTCCTCCCTCCCTCCTCTGTGGTGTGTTATGCGTCCTCCTTCCCTCCTCCCAGTGCCAACTATCTTTAACCGTCCTCCCTTTCCTCCACCGGGGTGTTATGTCTTGCCTCCCACTGAACCATCGCCCACGCCCCCCGCCGCCCCTCCTCACCGCCCCGTGCCCACAGAGTTCTCGACGTGCGAGGCGCCGTTCTCGTCACTCGACTTTGGTTGCGCCTACCTGTCCACGGACACCAAGACCTGGTGCGAGGCGCGCCGGGCCTGCAGCGCCCTCGACGCCGACCTCGCCGTCCCTACAGCGGCCGACTATAGCTTTCTACAAACCTACGTCTCCAACAATATGGCTGACAAAGGTAAGTATATTCGTCACATTGTGTTGACGGGTAGAGATCGTCCCGTGTATGTTTTCCAGTGTTTAGAGTGTTCTTTGGGCGCCGAGGGAAGATGCAGAAAAGTACGACTGCGCTTATAGCACATCAAGGTACGTGACGGGCACCTGACTCTCCCCCAGAAGTGTGGGTGGGCGTGAAGGCTCGGAAGTGGCTGGACGGACGGACCGTGACGACCGGCGAGTGGGGCCCGTACGACCCTAACGGTTCCCCGGATGAATGTGCCCGCATGATGCCCGGCGGGGCCGGCGTGCACGACTTGGCAGACAGGAACTGCGAGCTCCTCTACTTCTATCTTTGCATGAGGAAGATGGTTTAAGCTCAAGGACGCCATAGTGGTGATGTGGATACGATGACAAGGAAAAGATGACGCGTTACTGTTTTATTACATTACTGTTACGTTATGAATCTGTAGAGAGTGACGGCCATGTTCCTAAAGCTCTCGTAAAGCACATACACTCAACAAGGCTTTCGTAGGAGTTGTGGGCTTTTCCAGGGGTACTTTTGTGACCCTGATGGTAATATGACCCTTCTTCTGTACCATGAGAACCTGATTGGGCCATATTCTTAAACCTTTTGGCACTCACGCACATAACAAGCACACAACAAGGCTTTCATAGGACTTGTGGGCATTTACAGAGGTACTTTAATGACCTTGGTGGTAGTCTGACCCTTCTTCTGTACCATGAACCTAAAAAGACACTAATGAAAACCCGATTGATCTCCTTTTCGGCCTTTGGAAGTAGTTGACGTGAGAGGTGGAAGCGTCTGAAAATACCAACCTTACTGATCCTTCGATGGCAGCGCTCAGAACGACCCCCCCAGCAGCAGCACCTTCAGGAAATCACACCGGGAGGAGTCTTGAGGTCGGGGTGAGGTTGGACGCAAAGTATCACCAAACACAAACACACATTCAGTTCAGTTTATTTAATACTAAGGTTACAGCATGCAAGCGCAACCCGCACTGTACACAATCCAATCTAAGAGTATTGTTTCGGGGGTGTCGTGACGGACGGCGTGAGGGAGAGAGGGAGTTTAGCGTCACGAGGTTCCTAGACGTCACTGGCTGGTCGATCCTTCGGGGTTTGGGTCTGTCGTTCCGGTCGTGGTTGAGTCGTTGACGTGTGAGGAACCAGTAGTCATTTGTTTGAACTCTTCAGCTTGTTAATGTTCTTTGCTTGTGTCGCGGAACAGAGAACTAAATGCCAGGCTATTGATTTCACAGGTTTGCTTTATGTCCTTGATTTGAGAGTGAAAAAATTTAGATCAGTCAACACTTTTAACTACTTGGGCTTATTCTTGTTCCTGTTCTGTGATTCTTGTGTCTTGTAGCAATTTTTTTTAGATCAGTCACCTGTTTTAACTACTTCAGCTTATTCTTGTTCCTGTTCTGTGATTCTTGTGTCTTGTAGCAATTTTTTTTAGATCAGTCACCTGTTTTAACTACTTCAGCTTATTCTTGTTACTGTCCTGTGATTCTTGTGTCTTGTAGCAGAAAAAAATGAGTGTCAGCAATCGATTTCCCTTGTTTAATTTATCCTATTGTTGTGTCTTCGTTATGTTCTTGATATGAGAGTGAAGATTAAAAATAGACCGTAAGAATTCGATATCCAAAGACCGTTTCACTTCATCCCAATCCCTCGGTCGTCAAGTCGCAGAAAGGAGTCGTAAAAATCAGATATCCGGAGGTTGTTTCACTTAATCCCATTCCTTAAGTCGCTGAAAGGAGTCGTAACCAGCAGTTGATCGTGTCCTTCCTCTCATCGTTAGCTTCGAACCCTTGTAAAGAGAGAGTCGTGAATCGTGAACCCCATCGTAGTAAAAATAATAAGTTCCTGTGTAGCAAATGGAATACATAGGCGATGCGAGACTGCATCACGTACCATACCATAGACCTACATCACATCGGTAGTCGTCGATCCTATGTACACGTATATGTGGAGTATTGCAGAAGGTTTCGATGTCGTCGGTGCAGCCCGTTTTGATTTCGTTCCGTTTTCCGGCAGATGATTTTGTGCGAGGCGTCACCGGGGGTCAAGTCTTGGGGTGGGGAGGTGAGGGGGTCTTGAAGATGAATGGTGAATGTTTGTTTTTGCATCATCTTGGCGGTGCCGTTCGTTGCAGGAGAAGGAGGAGGAGGAGGAAGAGGAGGAGAACTTAGCTTCATTTTTCGACATCAGCGCCAGAGCTCAGAAAGACACACGTTTAGGGACCAATTTGTATCATCGTCCTTGAGGTCAACACCGCCTGGGGGAGCACGAGAGCCGCCCCTGATGCTGTTTTACTCCTGGGGGGGCCGCGTCAAGATCAAGGAGGACGGGGGAGGAGCAGGGGAAGGGTCTCAGAAGTTGGGTGCATCGTAGAGGTTGGCTGGGGTCTTCGGGGGCGTGATATCATACCCGTACCCTGTGGTGGGCCCGGGGCCGGGTCTTGGGGTGACTGGCCTGGTGGGAGTGACTGGACGTGGCGGGGGAGGTCGTACTGGGGTGACTGGACGTGGTGGGGTGGGAGGCCTAACTGGGGTGACTGGACGTGGTGGGGTGGGAGGCCTAACTGGGGTGACTGGACGTGGTGGGGTGGGAGGCCTAACTGGGGTGACTGGACGTGGTGGGGTGGGAGGCCTAACTGGGGTGACTGGACGTGGCGGGGTAGGAGGCCTAACTGGGGTGACTGGACGTGGCGGGGTGGGAGGCCTAACTGGGGTGACTGGACGTGGCGGGGTGGGAGGCCTAACTGGGGTGACTGGACGTGGCGGGGTAGGAGGCCTAACTGGGGTGACAGGGCGTGGTGGGGTGGGAGGCCTAACTGGGGTGACAGGTCGCGGGGGTGTTGGCTGCACTGGAGTGATTGGACGAGGTGGTGGAGGTGGGCGCGGCGGGGAGACTTGGGGAGGTTGAGGCCTTGGTCGGGGTGGCTGCGGGAGCCCGACTACGCTGGGAACTGGGATGGACGGTGTGCCGGGGGTGGGTCGGGCGCGGTCGGGCTGGTACGGGCTGTCTGGGGGAACGATTCCGATCTGGGTGTTGAGTTCGTAGAAGCTCTCGGCCTCCGCGCAGTTGACCTCGTTCCACCAGCGGCACGTGAAGCCCTGCTGGTCGAAGATGGTGCCGTTGGGACACACGTTCCTGATCGCCGTGTTGTAGTTGCAGATGGTGAACACTTGGCAGCGAGTCTCGGGGTCCGCGTAATAGCCTGGGGAAGGGGAAGAGTGAGATATCGCCAGAAGAAGGAAGGGAGGAGATGGAAAGGGACAGAAGCCTCGATGTTTGCTGCGGAAGGAGTTTAAAGCAAAAGAATGCGACCAAGACTCTTTGAGGGAGAAAACACAGAGACAAATCGATAAAAACTGAAGTGCTTGGGTCTAAACTTCCATATCTTTGGACTCGAGGTACTGCCAAAGTGACCACGAGCCTATCCAAAGTCCTACATGTAAATCTGCACACTGCCAAGGACGGAAGGACCCCGGAGGTACCTGAAGGAGTGTACTATAGGAGAAACACAAGATCGTGGCGTTTGAATCCCGCAGAGTGGCTGAGGGGTCACGGGGCACGACTTAGGCGGTGAGATCATCAGTTCGAGACCCCGAGTACAAGACAAGGCAGGGCAGGGTCGAGTGTGCGGGTGGTTAGTTTCGTGTCTCGGTGATGCAATGTCTGCTAATGCTTTTAAACGTCTCTTGGCACAAAGGGTTAAGAGGAGGAGCTAAAAAAGTTAATGATGGTTCTCAGCGTGGCGGGACCTTGAGTTTGACGTTTGTGGCAGGTTATAAAGTAGTTATTTGACGTTACCTTGATACCTTGCACAACGCCACCTCCACCTCCCCTTACCACCATCACCTCCACCTCACCACCACCTCCACCTCCACACACACACACACACACTGCCCTTCCCCTTCACAAACACACACACACACGCTCCCCCTTTCCACCCTACCCCCCATACACACACTCCCTCTCCTCCTCCTCTCTCCCCTTTCCCCCCCTTCCCCCTCCCACATAAAGGATGCGCCCCGTGAAAGTGCCGAAAAAAAACTGACAATAGTAGGCGACCCGGAGGTAAGTAAGGTCACGGGGCCAACGGGGCGACGGGGCAGAGGTCATGAAGTCAAGGCCCCGTCGAGAGCTGCCCCAAGTTGCCCCGCGGAGAACAGAGCAGAGGGCATTGGGGGCGGCGCGGCGGGGCGATGGAAAATGGGGTGAGCGAGAGACCGAAACCTGCAGACCGAGGGAACGTGACCAACCCTCCTATTGTGTGCCCTTGACGCGTGTGTGTGTGTGTGTGTGTGTGTGTGTGTGTGTGTGTGTGTGTGTGTGTGTGTGTGTGTGTGTGTGTGTGTGTGTGTGTGTGTGTGTGTCTGTCAGCGAAGTTATGCCGTCCATTTTACGCCTCTTCTTGTATGCCGCTCATTCTCCTCCTCATCTTCTTCTTTCTCTTCCTCCTCCTCCTCCTTTCCTCTCTTCTGTGTCTGTGCTGAGTTCGAGTGTCGGAGAGAAAAAAAAGAACAAGGTGGAAATGAAAAATATATAAGTCCAGGTGAGGTTACCTGCTGAAGAAGAGGAGGAGGAGGAGGAGGAGGAGGAGGAGAGGGGGGGGGGTCAAGGTGAAGAGCACAGCAGACAGGTGGTGAAGGGACAGGTTATCCGGCAGATCCGTCATCCCGTGGGCGACTCGAGGTGACGCGACGAAGCTGGCATATCGATGAAGACTTCTTGAATACTCTTGTAGGAACGGATTTCGAGGGAGATGGAGGAGGAGGAGGAGGAAGATGATGATGATGAGGAGGAGGAGGCCAGACACCGTGACCCATTCTCGAGGTGATGCGACGAAGCTGAACTATCGATGGAGACTTCTTGAATACTCTTGTAGGAACGGATTTCGAGGGAGATGGAAAAGGAGGAGGAGGAGGCCAGACACCGTGACCCATTCTCGAGGTGTGACGAAGCTGGGATATCGATGAAGACTTCTTGAATACTCTTGTAGGAACGGATGTCAAGGTCCCGGGCGTCTGTCTTTCTGTCTCTCGATTGGAATACTACGAGTTGATAAAGATAGGATTGCCTTCTGCTCCTCTCTGTACCGTTCTGACGTCTATCCTGGGTTGTTTCTGCACGAGACAGCCCACGTAACTCATGATTGGGGCAAGTCGATCGATCCTGCCATCTGGGACTTAGGAAGGACGGGGTAGCTGCGTGGGAGCTTCTTCGGGGGAACTGCCGCGAGTGGAAAAGGCGGGTGGGGGAAGCAACGCGCCCTCTTTAACATCTGCAGTGATATGGGTCTTAGTCTTGTTCATGATAAGCTTTAAAACGAGTATCATTAGCAGGCAGAGATCTTGGGTACAAACTGCAAAGGGATATTAACAGGTATTAGTGCAGTGTGTTGCTCTTCGGGGGTCTAATGAGGCTCCGCGGGGGGTGTTTGGCTGTCTTGGCGGCTTGGTGAGGTCGGAGAAGAGCGATGAAAGGGAGAGGGCAAGGAGAGAGAGAGGGAAAGACAGACAGCGTTGGCGTGATGTTCGTGTCTCAACTCTTTCAAATCACACAATCTCTCTCCCTCTCCCTCTCTCTTCTCTTCCTCTCCCTCTCCCACTCTCTTCTCTTCCTCTCCCTCTCTCTCCGTTTCCCTCTCCCTCTCTCATTCTCCCAACTTGTAAAACACACATATATAGCCACAACCTTGAGGGCACCGATGCTAACATATGCTTTAGGCCTTGGAAGGATCGTAAAGAGGGGATTAGCATTCCTTGCGTTATCCTCGTCAAGCAGTCCGCCGTGAAGGATGCAGAAACTTCCTTCTTCGCTGCAGGATGACGAGGCGGTAAGGATGAAGGCTCTGGCGTCATCCTGAGGCCCCTGGAAATACCTCGAGTCGTTGATAGAAAAAAGGAGGAAAAATACACCGCCGATCCCAGTAGCAACTTCGTGTTTACTCTCCGAGGCATGACGGGCAAGACTAGTGTGTTTGAGGGGAGTGGGGGGAGGTTGTGTGTGTGTGTGTGTGTGTGTGTGTGTGTGTGTGTGTGTGTGTGTGTGTACGCCACCACTTCTATTGCATTATTTTTTGGTGGTGATATGGTGGTGGTGACGGTGGTGGTGATGGTGGTTTTCTTTTGTTCTTCTAGTTTTTATTCTTTTATTTCTTGGTTTTTGTTATCTTCTTTCTTTTTCTTCTTCTTCTTCTAGTTCTCCTTCTTTTTCGTTTTCGTTTTCTTCTCGTTCATGATCATCTTTTTCGTCTTCAAATTCTTCTTCTTCCTCCTCTTTCTTCCCCTCCTCCTCCTCCTCCTTCTCCTCTTCTTCATCTTCTTCCAGTTCTTCTTCTGCGCCAAGGTTTCTGGGGGCGATCTCGAGACCTCGTTCAGCATCTTCGTGGCCTGCTCGGAGCCTTACCTCACATCCTGGCAGGCTATCCTTGGAACTTAACCCTGACCCTGCGGCACCCCTCACCCCCTCGCCCCTTCACCTCACCACGGGGGGAAGGGGGATCGGAGAGGGGGGAAGAGAGAAGGGGGTTGGAATGCACTTTAGGGACTCTCGCAATATCCATCAACGCGGTGTTTCTCTTCCATCAACAAGTTTAATTTTCTTAGTTTTTTCTTCATCCCACGAGTACTTCAAGGTCCCAAGAGGGTGAATACAGGTAGGTAGGTCGCTCGTACCGCCACCTGTCTTGCCGCGGGTAATGGGCAGGTAAGGCAAGGCAAGGTAAGGTGGTTGGCCTCGGAGGTGACTGTCAAATTTGAGGTAAAGAGGAGGAGGAGGCGAGCAGGCATTCCAGCATTACATTCACTTCTTCATTTGCATCTTCAGTAGTTCTTCGCCTTCTTCAGTAGCTTGGTGATGGGTAAGGCCTTGTAAATGGACCTGAAATTGATATAAAGACGAAGAGGAGAGAAAAAAGGCATTCCATTCATTTCTTTGTTTGGATCTTCAGGAGTTCTTCGCCTTCATCAGTAGCTAGGTGATGGGTAAGGCCTCGTACATGACGCTGAAACTGGTATGAAGAGACGACGAAGAAAAGACGAAGAAAAGACGAAGAGGCAGATATTCCATTCCTTTCTTCGTTTGCACCTTCTTCTGTAGCCAAGTTTTCGACGCAAATGATGGGCAAAGCTTCGTGAGTGGAGGTTAAATGAAGGCGAAGATGAAGAGGTGAAGATGACACTGAAAATGAAGAGGCATTCCATTCCCTATTTGGCTCGTACCTTCAGGGGGTAAATAAAGCGGCCATCAAGTGGTCATCAGCGACCTGGACACTTGATGAAGGACCCGCGAAGCATCTTCCGCCTCACCTCCGCTTCCGTTGAGGCCCCAGTGCCCAGGGAGCGACGGCTTTCGCACCTCCGCCCGTCACGTAACACGCCCGAGGGAGGGGAAGGCGGAGAGCCAGGAAGGTTACAGAGGGTCTTCACGTCTTGGCGCAATACTAAGTGAAGACCGTGAAGGCGACCCACCCACCGCCTCGCCTCTGGTTCTCCCATCACAAGGCCGTAATTTGCAAGTCTAACGCGCCCTACCCGATAATTTAGGGAGTGTTTATCCACGCTGAGGCTCATGAAGGCTGGTCCCGTGACGCCGCGCCGCTGCCACGCTCCCCACCGCCAGACAGGACAGGCGGCGAGGGGAGTGTCGTGTGGGTCGTGTGAGGGACATGAGCAGGTGAACAAGACTCCAACCACGACCTAACCCACATTTGACAAGGCTTTCGTAGGAGATCTGAGCGTTTCCAGCGCTGGTTTTATGCCCCTGGTGGTAGTCTGACCCTTCTTCTGTACCGTGAACCTAAAAACCACGCATTAAAACCCGACTGATTTCCTTTTATGGCCTTTGGAAATAGTTGTTGTGAGAGCCTAAAGCGTTTGATAAGCCTAGTGATAGTTTAACGCTTCTTCTGTACCGTGAACCTAAAAACACACTCATGAGGACCCGAGTGATCTCTTCTTGGCCTTTGCAAATAGTTGATGTGAGAGTGAGGAGCCGAAAGCGTGTAAGAATACGGTCCCAGAATGTCTATAGGGTGATCAGATGGTCTTACGCGCTTCCTGGACGAGGCGTGAAAGTGACAGCACTCCTCTATGTGCTTCGTCTTCCAGCTGATCCTCTTGTTCTAGTTGACGTTTCTTGTTCTTCTTGAGTTACTGTTACTGACGTTTGTTGTTTCTCTTGACTTAATGTTACTGACGTTTCTTATTATTCTTGCTGATTGAGGACGTTCGTTGTTCTTGAGTTACTGTTAGTGTTTGTTGCTCTTTCTAATGGTGTTGTTGTCATCTCCGTGGGCCTTGCAATTAGCTGGACAGGTGCATAAAACTCACCTGTCACGCGCACCTGTCTCTCTCACACACGCACACACACACAAAAAAAGCAACAGGACAATAAAAACAACAATAAACACCTAAGACAGCGAGTAAACACATAAATTAAACCATGAAAAAATAAATGAGAGACGAAAACGCAGTATATTAACTTGAAGGCCAAAACAAAACAACAGGATGAGTTATGACAAGG
>NC_066533.1:19349435-19366935 GCF_024679095.1 Eriocheir sinensis
AGTAACAAAAGATCACTACTTACTAGAGCATTGAAATCATTTATATTCCTTGGAAAAGCCACAGCAAAAGATCACTACTTACTAGGGCATCAAAATCGCCAGGTTATGTTTACAGAGACGCTGCCACTAAAAAAAATAAAAAAATAAATAAAAAAAGACTCGAAAACTTGGAGGAGGATGCGAGGAGATGAAGGAATTAATAGAGAAAAAAGTAAAAGGAAGATGCAACGTAAATATAAGAAGAATGAAGATCAAAGAAGAGAGGAGAGATAAATTCAATAAGAGATGCCGAGATGCTGTTGGCTAAAAGATCATGAAGACCGAGAAGATGAGGCGAAAGAATGGAATAATAAAGGATAAGAGATGCCGAGATGCTGTTGGCTAAAAGATCATGAAGACTGAGAAGATGAGGCGAAAGAATGGAATAATAAAGGATAAGTGACGTAAATAAGAGGAAAACAGTGAAGGTCAAGGAAGGAGAGATAAATTCAATAAGAGATGCCGAGATCCTGAAGACGAAGGGATGAGAGGCGAGAGGATGAAGTAAATGAATTATAAGTGACGTAAATAAGAGGAAAACAGTGAAGGTCAAGGAAGGAGAGATACATTCAATAAGAGATGCTGAGATCCTGAAGACGAAGGGATGAGAGGCGAGAGGATGAAGTAAATAAAGGATAAGCGACGTGAATAGGGATGCGGGGAAGGCACGCGTCACAATTTACCTGCATAAGAACACCACCAGCGCCAAGACTTACGATCGTCCAAATAATTTACCTTTCCTCATATGGGTTAAACTACAAGAGAGTGCGGAAAGTGTTGGGAGGAAAATAATTAAGAAACCATCGTTAGTTTTGGCTTTTTCGTCGTGTGGGCAAATTGAGAAGAGGAAAACAAGATTGAGAATGGAGAAAGACGGAAAGAAAGTGCATTGTTGAGGTTCGTTTCGTTGAGGTTAGCAAAAGAAAAACTGGTCAACGGTCCTATCGAATTTGTTCCTTTTAAGAAAATTCTGAAAAAAAGATGAACCACAGGAAACTTTCGATCTTTTTTTCTTCTCCTTTCTTCAACCTTCCTCGCTTTTTTTTCTTTTCTGTTTTTGTTTTCTTCTTTGTGCCCAGGGGAAGAAGGGAAAGACAACATCCACACACACACACACACACACACACACACACACACACACACACACACACACACACACACACAGAAAAGAGGGACAATTAACTGTGCAAATTTCAATCTCTCTCTCTCTCTCTCTCTCTCTCTCTCTCTCTCTCTCTCTCTCTCTCTCTCTCTCATCATACCTGCTGGACGGCCGTTACAGCTGAAGCCAGTCTCAATGATCGGGAAACCATAGATCGGGTAGTCAACGCCAGGCTCGCCGGGCACCGATTCCCTCAGCCAGTCCAGAGGGTCGTCGCTGTGGTGATGGTGGTGGTGGTCGTGGTGGTGGTCGTGGTCGTCAGGGGTGGTGGGAGGGCGAGTAGGCGGGCGAGTAGGAGGAGGGCGAGTAGGTGGTTGAGTGGGAGGGCGAGTTGGAGGGCGAGTAGGAGGTTGAGTTGGAGGGCGAGTTGGAGGGCGAGTAGGAGGTTGAGTTGGAGGGCGAGTTGGAGGGCGAGTTGGGGGAAGAGTTGGAGGGCGAGTTGGAGGGCGAGTCGGGGGAAGAGTTGGAGGGCGAGTTGGTGGGCGAGTTGGGGGAAGAGTTGGAGGGCGAGTTGGGGGGAGAGTTGGAGGGCGAGTTGGAGGTTGAGTTGGAGGTCTGGTTGGGGGGCGTGTAGGAGGGCGAGTTGGGGGGCGAGTTGGGGGGCGAGTCGGTGGCTGTGAGGAAGAGGGATAAAATTCGTGAGTCCAAATCTTACTGCTTGAAGAGAGAGAGAGAGAGAGAGAGAGAGAGAGAGAGAGAGAGAGAGAGAGAGAGAGAGAGAGAGAGAGAGAGAGAGAGAGAGAGAGAGAGAGAGAGAGAGAGAGAGAGAGAGAGAGAGAGAGAGAAAAAAAAAAGTAAAAATAACTAGTGACTTACCTGAGTGGGGGGTCTCGTGGGGGGCCTGGTGGGGGGTCTGGTGGGGGGCCTGGTGGGGGGCGGGGTGGGCGGGGGCAGGATGCCGTTACCATATCCAGTTTCTCCCGGGATAAGCGGCTTGTCCGGGGGGAGGTAGCCATACCCTTGGGCCCAGGTGAACCCAACGCACCCTGGGGGACGGAAACAAGGAACATTAGCACATGGGGAGGCTGCAGAATGGTAATGGTTATAGCAATAGCAATAATGATAAAAACAATTCCTATTGCATTGAGGTCTGACTAATGCCACGCCCGTTGAAGTCTCTGATCACTACCTACTGTTCTGTTGAAATTTCCTTTGTGGTAATAATAATAATAATAATAATAATAATAATAATAATAATAATAATAATAATAACAACAATAGAGGTAATTCCTGTTGCACTGAGGTCTGACTAATCTCATGCCCGTTGAAGTCTCTGATCACTACCTACTATTCTCTTGAAATCTCTTATGTTTGCATTCCTTTTTTTATGACCTGTTTAAATCACCGATAACAAATTCAATTGCGTGTCACAGATCAGCAACAAATTATTTAATAAGGAAACCGGAACTGCACGTCATAATCGCGGCGAGGTCTGACTACGAGTAATGCCACGCACGGCTCGAGGACGGCAGGTCACTCTAAGGACGCTAAGTGCAAGCCTCCGTCAAGCTTGAGTTGGTCACTTAAGAGAGTCGTAAGTTTAATCGTTTTCCCGGTGCGGTGTTGCGGCTTGTGGTCAATTTGTGGCTTTGAGGCGAAGAGGTGAGGGCGGAGGGCCGGTCAGGGGAGAGAAGGGGACGGAGGTAGGGTGGAGCCAGCATGACCACCGCGACCTTACGACCTTCCACTCAACCTCCATCAGCCAGCCAGCCAGTCAGTCAGTCGGCCACGAGCTCCTCCCAGGCGTCGGGGCTGCCCACTGACCGCTGTTTGAAGGGGATGACCCGCAGAGCCGCGCTAGTACGCAAGTCTTGGCGGGTAGCGATTCATAAAAGTCAGTCTGAGAGGTTTTGTCACGCCTCGCCGTTTATGTGGCGGCGTCGGGGGTCCGGGAGGCTTATCATCAGCTGAGGTACGACGTGCTTCCCGCGGCGATGAAGGGACGGGAACCACCACTCTCCGACGAGGCTCCGTGCACAAGACCGATCATTCAGGGAGGTAAATAGTAACTAAGAGACGACCCGTGAGAGGTTGAAAAGAGCTTAATGAAAAACACGTGTAAAAAAACTCTGCCACGTGGATGGGAAGAAAAGATACAAAGGTGGGGATGGTGCCAATATAAACACCTGCATGCGCCACAATGGACTGGGACCGACCATCAGGCCCCAACCAAGAAAGCGCACCTCAGCCATAAGCAAACACGTAAAAAGAAAGATAGATTAAATTAAACAACTAAATATGAAACTTTAGAGATTGATAAGACAAACAAATAGACAGCGAAAAGATAGGACAAATGTTGATAGGAGCTTAAACACGCAGATGAAGAGATAAGAAAAAGAACAGATGAAAAAAATCAATCTTGAGACGCTACCGCAAGACAAAACAAACAAGAAAACGTAAAAAATCGACCCATCTGGTAAAGGATGACGTGACAGCCCCCGCGTGGCAGTCCCTTCCTCGGTCAATCACCTGCTCATCTGCGCGGAACACTTGGCCAGTCATCGCGCCGCCTCACCTTGGCTGGCGGATGAGCGGATGGGTCCTTTCTGATGCTACCTTATGAGAGCCCTTTTTATGTTCCTCTAAGTGGGACAAGGCTTGTGTACTTTGTCGGGCTGGTATGGTGATATGGAAGGATGAAGAGAAGGAGAAGAAAGTGAAGAAGGAGAAGGGGAATAAAATAGGTCATACGAAAGAAAGAAAGAAAGAGAAGAGTGAAAAAGAAACAGATGGTTAGCCGGTTGAGGGAGGGAGAGAGGAAGGCGTAGGAAGAAGAGAATATGAAAAAGAAGAAAAAAAAGAAGAAAATTAGAAAAAAAGAAGAATATCAACTGAACGAAACGGAAAGAAGAATAAGAGAGATGGAAGAAAGAAACTAGTGTTATGGAAAGGGAAAAAAAGAAGAAGAAAGAGAAGAAGAGAAAAAGGGAAAAAGGAATGTTGATAATCTGCCACTTTGCGAAGACGACCTCAGGGGGGGCGGGGGTTGGGGGGTGACGGGGGAACTTCATTTCCGACAACTTCACAGGCTTGCTTAATGGATCTTTCAATCATCATTAGACATCAGGTTTTTCATCTCTTTCTCGCTCTCTCTCTCTCTCTCTTTCTTTTTTTCTTTTTTTTCTCTCTATAATCGGTCGTGGCGGCAAGACACGACACCAACCTGTTTTTTTTAATAGTTTTTTTTGTTTTGTTTTTGTTGCTGTTGCCTTTTTTTTTATCTATTTTTCCTATATTATTTGTCACCATGATAATTAGGATAGTGTTCGTGGTCATCATATTACTATTATTAGCATTATCACTACTACTACTTCTACTACTATACTACTACCACTACCACTACAACAACTACTACTCCCACCACTACTACTACCACTACTGACATTCTCCTTACTAATTCACCAAAGTCAGAATCCCCTAAGCAGTTCCTTCAGTAACCTCAAAAGAACAAATCCTTCCTTCTCACAGACTCAACTTTTAACACACTCCAAAAACCTCATGAGCCACCAAGCAAGTTCTCGGGTCGTTTTGTTAAGTGGAAATGTGATGACGAGTTTTACCAGCAACTATTTCCTATTTTGTTTTAAGACGCTCGTAAGACTTATGGACCACGTGGTAAGACCTGGTCGACCGGCTCATGCTAGCTGCTGTTTACTTGCCTGGGTGAAAGTCCTTTGTCCAGCGAGGTAAGGGAAGGTAAGGTAAGGTGAGGTAAGGTAAGGTAAGGTTCCCTCTCACAAGGAAATAGAAAAAAAGGGGAAAAAAAGATTATGTGGTGAAAATGATGTAAGTAAACAAACAGGAGAGAGAGAGAGAGAGAGAGAGAGAGAGAGAGAGAGAGAGAGAGAGAGAGAGAGAGAGAGAGAGAGAGAGAGAGAGAGAGAGAGAGAGAGAGAGAGAGAGAGAGAGAGAGAGAGAGAGAGAGAGAGAGAGAGAGAGAGAGAGAGAGAGAGAGAGAGAGAGAGAGAGAGAGAGAGAGAGAGAGAGAGAGAGAATTATGAAAAGGAAAGTTCGTGTCTACAACTTTCAAGGAAGATTTAAAAAAAAAGTTGTTTACAGAGCGCGAACACACACACACACACACACACACACACACACACACACACACACACACACACACACACACACAGTCAACATTGCTAAGTATCTTCAAACTGAAATGATAGAAAGGTTTTGAAGTGAAGAGGAGGAGGAGGAGGAGGAGGAGGAGGAGGAGAAAGGAAAGGAAATAAGAGGAAAGAAAACCGAATGAAACGAAAGGAAGAAAACGTGAAAAAATTGAGAAAGGAAAGGAGAGAGAGAGAAAGGAGGAAGAGAGGAGTGGGAAAAATTATAATGAACAAAGAGAAAATAGAAGAGAAGATAAATGAGAGGGAAGAAAGCGAAAGAGAGGATGATGATAATGATGAAATACGAGAAAAAGAGGAAAAACACAGAAAAATGGAGAAAAGACAAGAAAATAAGAACGAAAAAAAGAGAAAAAGAAAAGAAAACAATGATAAGATTTTTCACATTAACGCAACATGACAACACACGAAAGTATTAATATAAATCTTTTCACACACTCAATTTCCTCCTCCTCCTCCTCCTCTTCCTCCACCAATCTCCCCCAATTTGGCATCATTAGAACGAAATCAACGAAATCTTTCCTCAATTCGCTAACAAGATGTAGTTCTGCGTAGAGGAAATGACCCGATTTTATTTTATTTTAGATGTTACTGATATATGATTTAAAGGAAGGGGTGTGAGGAGGAGGAGGAGGAGGAGGAGGAGGAGAAGGAAGAAGTAATGACGAAGCTTCCTCCTCATGTTTCCTTCAGCTCCTCCACTCTTTACTTTCCTCCTCCTCCTCCTCCTCCTCCTCCTTCTGTAAATACTTGTGGTAAAGTGTACAGCATGTTCCCTCTCTCTCTCTCTCTCTCTCTCTCTCATTTTCTTTTTTCTTCCTATCAAAGAACCAAAACGCGCGCGCATGTGTGTGTGTGTGTGTGTGTGTGTGTGTGTGTGTGTGTGTGTGTGTGTGTGTGTGTGTGTGTGTGTGTGTGTGTGTGTGTGTGTGTGATGACCTTGAGGAGGAAGATGGCACTCTCCTCCTTTTCCTCCTCCTCCTCCTCCTCCTCCTCCTCCTCCTCCTCCTCCTCCTCCTCCAAATCCTCTTCCTCCTCCTCCTCCTCCTCTTGCATCACTTAATCATGTTATTCTTCCCTTTTGGTATTCAGCCTTGAAATATATGTCTCTGTCTCTGTCTCTCTCTCTCTCTCTCTCTCTCTCTCTCTCTCTCTCTCTCTCTCTCTCTCTCTCACATACGCTACTGCTGACCGACCGAGAGAGAGGAGGAGGAGGAGGAGGAGGAGGAGGTGGGAGGGTGTGTATGTATAGCGGAAAGGGAAAGGGAAAGGGAAGGAAAGAGGAGGACGAATTAAAGGAGGAGGAGGAGGAGGAGGAGGAGGAGGAGGAGGAAGAAGAGGTGGAAGAGGAGGAGGAGATACAGGATGACAATGAAGTATTTGTACAGATGGGGGGAGGAAGAGGAGGAAGAGGAAGAAGAAGAGGGAGAAGAGGGAAAAGATGAGGATGAAGATAAGAAAAACAAGGAGGAGGAGGAGGAGGAGGAGGAGGAGGAGGAGGAGGAGAAATACGAAGAGGTAAACGTGTGTATGAATGTATGTATGTATGTATGTATGTATGTGTGTGTGTGTGTGTGTGTGTGTGTGTGTGTGTGTGTCCTAATCGTAACCACAACACACACACTCACACACACACACACACACACACACACACACACACACACACACACACAAATGAGGGGATTGCCGCGGTCATCATCTGTGGGAGCTTTGGTGACCAGCTTGTTTTGTTCAGCGTTTCGAAAGACTAATAACTGTCCCATCAGAAGGTTCCGTCCGCTGCCAGTCACGTTAGTAGGTCAGGCAGGCATCGTTAGGGGAAGGGACTCGCATTGAACCTTAACAAAACAAACAGCTGTATTCGTTTTCGTTGATCACCCATGGTATTGGTATTTCGCTATAGATGGTGCAGTAGGAATGGTTGATTACGTCAAGGTCTATATGCAATCATTCATTTCTCGAACTTCCAAGCACTCTTTTTTTTCTGTCTCTCGTATTGAACCTTAAGAAAAAAGTTGTATTCGCCTTCACTAATCACCCATGGTATTGTTATTTCGCTATAGATGGTGCAGTAGGAATGGTTGGTTACGTCAAGGTCTATATGCAATCATTAATTTTTTCTCTTTCGTTTCATCTCGAATTTCCAAGCACTTTTTTTGTCTCTCGTATTGAACCTTAAGAAAAAAAGTTGTATTCGCCTTCACTAATCACCCACAGTATTATTATTTCGCTATAGACAGTAATATAGGAAGGGTTACATTACGATCCATATTCTTCCATTTCATCTTTCGTTTTCTCTCTAAGTTCCTTCCGTTATTCTTGTTTCACTTTCGCATCCTTTAAATGACTGGAGTTCGTTTGTCTCTCGGAAGTTCCAAGCGTGCAAGAGGTCCATGAGAGGCAGCTCCTGTGAACCTAACCCCACCTAATCTTCTTTTGAATGTGTCTATCGTATAGGCGCTTACAACATGTCTTTCACTCTCTCTCTCTCTTTCTCTACATGACTTCTTTTTCCTATCTAAGTTTTAAGCTCCACCTCCTCCTCCTCCTCCTCCTCCTCCTCTAGGAATTACTTTCTTTTGTCTTTGTCTCTCGAGTATATGAGATCAACTTCATGGATTCCGCGCCACGCAGCCAACATTAACTCCCTCGTGCTATTCCTTATTCGGCGAGATCTCCGCTTCCGAGGCAGACCCGCTAAACGATCTTTCCCTTCCCTTTCATCTGCGTCTAGTGGGTCAGGTGGGGCTGTGGGGGAAGAAAGGAAGAAGATACTGCTGTTGGTCTTCCTCCTCCTCCTCCTCCTCCTCCTCCTTCTCCTCTTCCTGCGGGCGTGAGGAGGGAAAGGGGAAAGCTACTGTCTGGCTCGTCATTGTTTGTTGAGGTGGAAGGGAAGGGAAGGGATGGGAAGGGAAGGGAAGGGGAAGGCTCGTAAGGCTCCCGTTGTGGCCGCGACCGAAGGGAGGAAGTCATATTTGTATTCCTAAATGTCTAAATCAACTCTTATTTTCTCTCCTCTAAGTGTGAATCAACTGGTATTTCTTAGTCTTAAAGGTATATATGAACTGGTATTTTTACTCTTAAAATCTCGAGTCAGTTGGTATTTCTTACTCCTAAAAGTCTAAATCAGCTGATATTCTTAATCTGAAATGTCTAAATCAAATGATGTTCTCGCTCTAGAAAGCTTGAGTCAACGAATATTTCTACTTTTAAAACACTCGAATCAACTGATATTTCTTACTCTCAACCGCTTGAATCTTATATATTTTTCTCCATGTCTGTTGCTTCGAGGATGAAAAAAAGGAAGGACTGCCGTGCCGCATGAGACCAGAACCCCTAAAAATATGAGATGCAAGAACGAAAGGATTCAATACCAGGTGACAATGCAATAAAAATAATCTGATACTTTTACTACTAAGATCTCTCTATCTGATCTCCCTTTAGAAATACCTGCATGCTATTACTATTAAACATTTCAACTTCATCTCTACTCATATATCGCGGCTCAAGGCTTTCACAAATCTTATATCTGCGTTTTCTGTGATCTTAAACGTCACAAATCTGTATATATTCACGTTTTTGGGATCAAAGCTTCCTAACCTGATCTTCCTTTAGTAATACGACTCAAGGCTTTCACAAATCTTATATCTGCGTTGTCTGTGATCTTCAACGTCACAAATCTGTATATATTTACGTTTTTTGGGATCAAGGCTTCCTAACCTGATCTCCCTATAGTAATACCTCATAATAATACGACTCAAGGCTTTCACAAATCTTATAGCTCCGTCTTCTGTGCTCAAAAACATCTCAACTCCATATATATTCACGTCTTCGGCATCAAGGCTTTCTAACCTGATCTCCCTTTACTAATACCTTCCCCAACTTCATTTCTATTCATACCTCAACGTCTCTAGGCTTTCACAAATATTATATCCCCGTCTTCTGTACTCTTAAACATCCCAACTCCATATATATTCACGTCTTCGGGATCAAGGCTTCCTAACCTGATCTCCGTACGTGCCTGCAGCTTCTGGGATCAAGGTTTGGATAGCGGGTCTACCAGTTTCCATTTCTTTATTGACTCGAGTTCTGACGCAACGCTAGAGTGACGGGCGGGCGGGCGGGGCTGAAGGGCGAGCGAGAGGGAAAGTTACAGGCAAAAGGGTAGGAGGAGGGAGAGCAAGGAGTGTAGGTGAGAGGGTAAGAGGTCAAGTTCTGTGCCCTGAAATATCTCGACTCACCGTCCCTGCCCTGCCGCCCGTGACCTGCTCTGCCCTGCTCAGCCTTCCCCTGCCGTTCCCTGCCGTTCCTTGCCGTTCCTTGCCCCTGAATCCGAGTCTACAATCCCCTCTGTACCCCCGTCTCTGTTCCTGTTCTGTTCCTTCTTCTCCTTCTTCCAATATCCCGCTCCTGTTCCTTCTATCTCCATCCTGCTTCGATCTTTCCTCTATTCTTATCCTACTTCTATCCCTATCTATAACCTCTATCCTACGCCTTCCCCAGCCTCTACCCCTGCTCTCCCCATCCCTCCCTTCCCCTGTACCCCTCTCTACCCCTTCCTCAGCTTCCAATGCCCTCAGAAAACTCGCTCAGGGCAAAAAGTGAGAGTGGAAGGAGAGAGAGAAAAAAGGCAGAATGGGGAATATCACGAAGGGTAAACGGCTTCAGAAAGGGCAAGGCTGGAGGAAAGGGAAAGGAGGAGAGATATGAGGTAAGGAAAAGGGGAGGAAAAGGACAACCCAATACCCCGGGACAGAGGGCAGACAGGTGTGACATCCGGGTTACACAAGAGGAGGAGGAGGAGGAGGAGGAGGAGGAGGAGGAGGAGGAGGAGGAGGGACACACACATTGAAGAGAGTTTGACATGACCGCACGAATCTCCCAACCTAAGTATGCTCATAAAGAGATCTTGCTCGGGAGGGTCACGGACACGACCTCGACTCATCTCCATACAAATGAGACTACCCAGCGCCTCTTGCCTAAGGGGAGGCCACGCTGCACCTGGCCGGGGGGAGGGGGGAAGAGGGGAGGGAAGAGAGTTCACCTGATGGGAATTATCAGGTAAGGAAGGTACTGGGGAAGGTTACAGGTGGCACACTTAATAGAAGACAGACAGAAAGGGAAAGGAAGGTAAGTTAGATGATGTTTGATTGAGAAAAGAAGTAAAAAAGAGAGATAGAGAGAATGGATAAAGAAAGGAAGAGGTACAGAGAAGATAAAATGAGACGCAGAGAGAAGGAAGAAAAGAAAGGAATAGAAAATAGAAGAAGAAAGGGAAAGGAAGGTAAGTTAGATGATGTTTGATTGAGAAAAGAAGTAAAAAAAGAGAGATAGAGAGAATGGATAAAGATCGAAAGAGGTACAAAGAAGAATGAATGAGATGTAGAGAGAAGGGAATAAAGAAAAGAAAGAAAAGAAGAGCTAAGGAGAGATATGGAGAAGCGAACAAGGAAAAAAAAAGAAACGAGAAAATCAATTAAAAAAAAGCGATACGAAGAAGGGAATAAGGGAAGAGAAGAAGGGAGAGAGAACAAATACGAAAGAAGGAACAGAGAAAGGAATAAACAAAGGTAAGTAAGGTTAGCATTAAGGTAAGGCTAAGGTAATGAGGCAACAGGTAGGGTACAGGAAGCGCCTTGGGCAGGAGGATTAGGTTCACCTGGGTACAAAACACAGGGGGAAGGGCGCGCGCGGCTCCCCCAGGTGACACATCCGGGAGGAGGCGAGAGGGAGAAGGATGAGGAGGAGGAGGAGGAGGAGAAACGGAGAAGGGAAGATAAGGAAAAGGAGAAGAAAGAGAAGAAAAAGAGAAGGAAGGAAGGAAGGAAGGATAAGAGGGAAGAAGAAGAAGAAAAAGAAAAAAGATGAAAAAGAAAAGAAGAAAAATGACGAAGAAAAGAAGAAAAATGACGAAGAAAAGAAGAAAAAGATGAAGAAAAAGACGAAGAAAGAAAAAAAAGAAAAAAAAGACTTATGGGTAATATTGCTTAAAAAGAGAGAGAGAGAGAGAGAGAGAGAGAGAGAGAGAGAGAGAGAGAGAGAGAGAGAGAGAGAGAGAGAGAGAGAGAGAGAGAGAGAGAGAGAGAGAGAGAGAGAGAGAGAGAGAGAGAGAGAGAGAGAGAGAGAGAGAGAGAGAGAGAGAGAGAGAGAGAGAGAGGAATCCTGCAAAAAGACCCTTCTCCTCCTCCTCCTCCTCCTCCCCCCCCTCCCATCAAACGGGTGATCATATTTGCAAAGGGTCCGTCTGTTTACAGGCACCAAACGGGATATTTTGATGGAGTAACTTCGCTCCTGCTGTGGGTTTTACGGGTCTGAGAGGAGGAGGAAGAGGAGGAAGAGGAGGGAGAGGAAGGGGTTCGGTAAGGTAGGAGGAAGGGATTGGATTGTCTAAGGTAAGAATATATAGCGTTGACCGTTGAGGAAAGCTAAGAAACTCCTGGTTAGAGATGAAGGGGATGCTAACACTCTCTATGGGATGCCAGTAAAGGTGTTAAGGAGTACGTGGATAGGTGTGGGGAGGATCTCAAAGGCATAGGGGAGGTGCTAAAAGAGAATGGAGTGCCGGATAGGGACTGGAAGGCGCTGAAGACCGTATTTGCCAACGTTGAAAAAGCCTAAAGTGGAGGGTGTTGCTGGTGGGTTCTCCGTGGACTGCTTTGTGAGGCCAGTGATAGTTTTACATGACTTCTGCATCTTCAGAGGAAAAACCACCCATGAAAACCCGGTTAAGCTTCACTATGGCCTCGGGAAATTGTCGTAATGGGAGCCCGATACGTTTAAGAATATAGATAGATAGATAGACAGATAGATAGATAGATGGATGAGGAGGAAAGGGGAATGCGAAAGAGGAGGAGGAGAAGGAATGCGAAAGAGGTAAGGAATGGGAGATGAAGGAAGAAGAGTAAGGAATGAAAAAAGAAATAGAGGAGGAGGAGGAGAAGGAGGAGGAGAAGACGGAGGAGGAGGAATAGGAGGTAAAGACAACAGGTGGAGTGGATGACTGTCAACCAAACACACACCCAAACATAACCATAACCATTAGAGACCATGGGTTCGAATCCTCCTCGTGGTGATTGCTTCCTCATTGCCGGCTAAGAGAGGCTTGAAGAGGCTTACGAGGGACATAAAAGGATTCCAACCAAGGACACAGATAGAGAGATAGATAGAGAGAGAGAGAGACATGCTATTACTATTACTACAAATGAAGATAATAATAATGATAATGATGATAATAATGATAATAGGAAATACAAACTGTCTCTTTTACGTGTTAAAAAATTTGTGTAATCAATTATTAGCGTGTTTTTTTTTTTCCTTTCACTGGGATGAGTTAGGGAGGGAAGGAGAGATGGAGGTATGGAGGTAATGAGGGGAGGAGAGAGAGAGAGAGAGAGAGAGAGAGAGAGAGAGAGAGAGAGAGAGAGAGAGAGAGAGAGAGAGAGAGAGAGAGAGAGAGAGAGAGAGAGAGAGAGAGAGAGAGAGAGAGAGAGAGAGAGAGAGAGAGAGAGAGAGAGAGAGAGAAGACACCCCATGACTTGCTCTGTCTAGATGTCTCCTCCTCCTCTTCCTCCTCCTCCTCCTCCTCCTCCTCCTCCAGTTCCATTCTCTTCCTCGTCCTTCTTCTTCCCCTTTCCTTCTCCTCCTCTTCCCTTTTCTTCTTCTCTTCCCTTTCCCTTCCTTTCCTTTCCCTTCCCGTCCTTTCCCTTCCCTTCCTTTCCCTTCCTTTCCTTTCCCTTCCCGTCCTTTCCATTCCATTTCCTTCCCTTCCCATAACACGCAAATCCTCCCCTTCCTCTGTCTCTCTCCCCTTCCCTTCCCTTCCCTTCCTCTTCCCTTCCTTTTCCTTCCCTTCCATTCCATTCCATCCCCTTCCCATAACACGCAAATCCTCCCCTTCCTCTGTCTCTCTCCCCTTCCCTTCCCTTCCCTTTCCTTCCCCTTCCCTTCCCTTCCTTTTCCTTCCCTTCCATTCCATTCCATCCCCTTCCCATAACACGCAAATCCTCCCCTTCCTCTGTCTCTCTCCCCTTCCCTTCCCTTCCCTTCCTTTTCCTTCCCTTCCATTCCATTCCATCCCCTTCCCATAACACGCAAATCCTCCCCTTCCTCTGTCTCTCTCCCCTTCTCTTCCCTTCCCTTTCCCTTCTCTTTCTCTCTTATTTACTCAACCTTTGCCTCTGTTATTCCTGTTCCTCTCCCTCCTTTCATTCCCTTTCACCGCCGCCATTGTTCAGGGTGGAAAGAGTGGGAGTGAGAACGGAGAGAAAATGGATGCGTGGGAGAGAAACATGGGAGGGATGGAGAGAAAGAGGGAGGAGACAAGATGTAGAGGAGGAGGAAAGATGGTTAGTGAGGAAAGGAAACGGGTGGAGAGAAAGAAAGAGAGAGAGAGAGAGAGAGAGAGAGAGAGAGAGAGAGAGAGAGAGAGAGAGAGAGAGAGAGAGAGAGAGAGAGAGAGAGAGAGCGAGAGAGAGAGACAGAGAGCGAGAGAGAGAGAGAGAGAGAGAGAGAGAGAGAGAGAGAGAGAGAGAGAGAGAGAGAGAGAGAGAGAGAGAGAGAGAGAGAGAGAGAGAGAGAGAGAGAGAGAGAGAGAGAGAGAGAGAGAGAGGGGGGGGGGGGGAGAAGAGGAGGAGGAGAAGGGAAGGGAAATAAAAGGGAGATTAAGAAAAGGGAGGCCAACTCAGCAATGTTTGAAGGTCTAAGTCCCCTTCATTTCCCCCTTCCCTTCCCTGCCCTTTCCTTCCCTTCCCTTCCTTTTCATCTGTTCCTATTCAAATAAGTTATCTGTTTTATATTAATGGTTCTTCTTCTTCTTCTTCTTCTTCTTCTTCTTCTTCTTCTTCTTCTTCTTCTTCTTCTTCTTCTTCTTCCTGTTATGATTTTTCTCTTATTCCTATTCTTTTATATTTTTTTTCTTGTTTTTAATCTTTTTTTGTTTCCTTTTTCTTTTTTATCTTATTTCTCTTCTGTCTTCCTCCTCCTCCTCCTCCTCCTCCTCCTCTACTCTCCTCTCCTCCTCCTCCTCCTCCCTTCATAATTCATCTCCACACCTTCTTTTGCCATAGATTACAGGTACCTTCCCTTCCCTCCTCCTCCTCCTCCACCCCCTCCTCCTCCTCCCCAAACCTTAACCTTCCCTAACCTAAAGAGGCGAGTTCTAAGGTTATTCATGTTGTAGCTATTCACTTGTTATTCATATTGTAGTTATTTGTCATGGGAAGGGCAATCTATCTATCTATCTATCTATCTATCTATCTATTTTTGGTGTTGAGTGTCATCACCACCACCAACAACAACAACAACTAGTCTTAGTGTGTGTGTGTGTGTGTGTGTGTGTGTGTGTGTGTGTGTGTGTGTGTGTGTGTGTGTGTGTGTGTGTGTGTGTGTGAAGAGAGAGAGAAAGGGAAAGATGATAACTGGAAGGGGAGGAAAGGAGAGCAGAGGAAAGAAGAGAGAATAGAAGAGGAGAGAAGAGAAATTAGAGTTAGGGAGGAAAAATAAAAATAAAACAAGAAATAAACAAAAAAGAACGAAGGAAAGGAAAGGAGAGTAGAGGGGAGGAGGAGGAGGAGGAGGAGGAGGAGGAGGAAGAGAAGAGAAGAGAAGAGAAGAGAAGAGAAGAGAAGAGAAGAGAAGAAAACATAATAGAACATAAGAAAAGGAAAATAAAGAAGAGAAAAGAGAAATGAAAAAATAAACAAAACAAAAGAACAAGGAAAGGAAGCGGATCTCCCCCATCTTGGTATTCGATCGCCTTCACCATCAACACCCCATAATAAAAGTTCCGTGTGTGTTATGCAAAGGATCAAAGCCTAATACAGTCCGCTAGGCTTAAGATATTCAGGATCGAGGTGTTGCCCCCTCTGCTTAGTATCCGATCCTACTAACTATAGATCCCAAAAAAGGTTCTCTTATATAAAACGATTACTAGGCCTTGTAGAGTTTGATAGGGTTAAGATACTGTGGATGAAGGTGTTGCTGTATCTATTTAGTATTCAATCCCCCTCTACTCAGTATTCGATTTCCTTGACTATAGATACTTAATTACGGTCCTCTTATATAAAACGATTTCTAGGCCTTATAGAGTTTGATAGGCTTATATTATATTGGATTAAGATGTGTACCACTACCACTACTGCTACTACTACTATTACTTCTACTGCTACTACTACTACTACTACTACTACTACTACTACCACTACCCGTTCTCCTCCTCCTTCTACTTCTAAAACAAATACTACTTTTACTACTGATAACATTGCTACCACTTTTGCTACCACTTTTACTACTACTACTACTACGGCTACTACTGCTACTAAAACAACTACTACTTCTGCTACTACTACTTTCAATTTCACTACCACGATCATCACCACCACCACCACCACCACCACCACTTTCCCTTTCTTTCAACACCTTTTAAATAAGTTAACACAATAAGTATTCACGGGTAAATTGTATCTCACCTGCTTCCTCTTCCTCCTCCTCCTCCTCCTTCTCTTCCTCTTCTCTCCTACTAATCTTTCTTACCTGACCCCCTTCCTCCTCCTCCTCCTCCTCCTCCTCCTTAAGAACAACCTGTCTATTGGGTTGAAGTTTAATTAGATTTTCTTACGCCGCGCCGACGTCAACTATTTTTCTTCCTTTTTCTTCCTTCATTTTTTGTGCAATTGAAGTTTGCGTTTAGCCTTGTCAAATGTTGGCTTATGCTACTTAAAGACTGGAAGGAGGAGGAGGAGGAGGAGGAGGAGGAGGAGGAGGAGGAGGAGGAGGAGGATGACGAAGAGGGAGGAGAGGAAAAAAGATGGAACAGGAAAGACACAAAAGGAAATAGATAGATAGAGAGAGAGAAAGAGAGAGAGAGACATAATGAGAATAACAAGAATGGAAGAAGAAGAAGAGGGAGAAGAGAAAAGAAGATACGTAACACATAAACCAAGAGGAGGAGGAGAAGAAGGAGGAGGAGGAGGAGAAGAAGGAGGAGGAGGAGGAGGAGGAAATCGAAGAAAAGGAAGATAAAAAAGAATAAGAGGGAGATGAGTATAAGGTGAAGGAGGAGGAGGAGGAGGAGGAGGAGGAAAACAGGTTTAAAACGTGACCACCAAGCGAGCGAGTCCTGTTTGGAAGAAGTAAATGAGGCGAAGGAAACAAACGCACGTACACACAAACACACATACAAACAAACAAAGGAAAAAACAAAAACAAAAACAAAAACAAACAAACAAACAAACACAAACGTACTCTGATGTAACCCGCTTCGTGTGTGTGTGTGTGTGTGTGTGTGTGTGTGTGTGTGTGTGTGTGTGTGTGTGTGTGTGGAAAGACCGGTATTTATACAGTCAACACGTTTATTGACTTCTTCTATTAAAACTTAGCGACCTTTTCCAGAGACGTTGTGTGCTCGCTAACCGGACGAGGCATAAAACGAAGGACGGAAGAATGACGAACGGCGACTCTTAAGATCTTCTACAACATTCAAGTATTTCGTTTAGTTCGCGTCTATCGTAACGTAAGGTGAGGTACGGTAAGGTAAGGTACAGGTGCACACAGGTGGCTTCTTCTTCTCTCCCTCCTCCTCCTCCTCCTCCTCCTCCTCCTCCGCGCTCCCTCCCCGAGGCGGCAGAAGCGGTGACCCAGTGCCCGAGTGCCCAAGATCACTCTCGCTTTCGTATCGTCTCCTCCGCGCCTGGCAACGTTACCAAGGCGGTCGAGTTGGAGGAGGAGGCGGAGGAGGAGGGAGTGGACGAGGATGCCGCGGTGTCTTCTCTCTCTCTCCCACACCAAAGTCCGTATTCTTAAACGTCTCGGCGCCTCAGTTCGCCTGTTTGAAAAGCCTCTCGTGGCAATTGCTGGGGTGTTCATGGACTGTTTTGTGATCCCGGTGATCCTTTTACACGACTTCTGCGGTGGCTGAGTGGTTAGCGTGCGTCACAACGGGCTGGGCCCACCACCAGGCCCCACTAAGAGAGACTACCGGTGCAATAGGCCAAAACGTTAAAAAAAAATAATAATTATAAAAGAACGGAAAATCACCCATGAAAACCCGGTTTATCTTCACTGTCGCCTTGGGAAATAGTTGTAATGGGGGCCCGAGACGTTTAAGAATATGAATCCTGCTTGAAAATCCTCTGGTGGACTGTTTTGTGATGGCAGAGACAGTTTTAACACGAGT
>NC_066533.1:19374435-19384435 GCF_024679095.1 Eriocheir sinensis
ACGAAAGCCTTGTCAAATATGTGTTTTTAGGTTCACAGTACAGATGAAGGGTCAGACTACCACCAGGGTCATAAAACTACCCCTGGAAATGCCCCCAAAACTCCCATGAAAGCCTTGTCGAATACATGTTTTTCTCTTAGGTTCACGGTACAGAAAGGTCACACTACCACCAGGGTCATAAAACTACCCCTGGAAAAGCCCCTATCCCCCCAAAAATCCTATGAAAGTCTTGTCAAATATATGTGCGCTATGAGAAATATGCATGTTTTTCTTAGGTTCACGGTACAGAAAGGTCACGTAAATATCACCAGGGTCATAAAATACTGGAAAAGGCTTTCCCCAAATCCTATGAAAGTCTTGTCAAATATACTTGGGCGTGAGAATGAGAAAGGTATGCTATTATTCTTTGTTTATGTAGGAATTTTGTTACGATCACCTGAGATAGATAGATAGATTGAAAGAGAGAGAGAGAGAGAGAGAGAGAGAGAGAGAGAGAGAGAGAGAGAGAGAGAGAGAGAGAAGGGGGGGAGGACACGATTAATGGCTCTGGAAACCTGCAATTATTTCCTCAGAGTCGCTAAGTCCTTGTGTGTGTGTGTGTGTGTGTGTGTGTATGTGTGTGTGTGTGTGTGTGTGTGTGTGTGTAAAGGTATACAACGTTCCCATTTCTCACCTTCCAAATATCTTTCCTTACCTAACTTACCTATGAGATTTACCTTACTATATCGACCCTTACCTTCCCTTCCCTTACCTACACCCCTTCCTTACCATGACCTTACCTGCCCCAGCCGCCTTACCTTACCTAAATAATCGATCTTTCTTACCTTAATCTTCCCTTACCTACCCTGCCTTCTCAGATAGATAGAAAGATAGATAAATAGATAGAGAGAGAGAGAGAAAGAGAGAGAGAAGGCAAATTGAGGTTCAATGCAATGAGAGAGATTTCTTAAACATAATTTGTAGCTTAATGATGAAGAGAGAGAGAGAGAGAGAGAGAGAGAGAGATGACCAAGAGGTTTATGGAGAAAAATATAAACTTGAACCCAGAGTGTGAGTGTGATCTCTCTCTCTCTCTCTCTCTTTCTTCTTCTCTTCTTCGTTTCAGTCCTCCTCTTCCTCCTCCTCCTCCTCCTCCTATTTCTCTTTTTCTTTTCCTTTTAGAGAAATGACAAGCTAACAGTCACGTCTTAAAAGAGATGACACACACACACACACACACACACACACACACACACACACACACACACACACACACACACACACACACACACACACACACACATTGGCAGCAAGTAAACATCCTCGACATCTATATAATACGAGAGAGAGAGAGAGAGAGAGAGAGAGAGAGAGAGAGAGAGAGAGAGAGAGAGAGAGAGAGAGAGAGAGAGAGCAAATAGAAAGACGTAACTGAAGAGAAAGGAAAGTAAACTGATACACAAGAGAGAAATGTCTACAGGAGGAGGAGGAGGAAGAGGAGGAAGAGGAGGAAGAGGAGGAGGAGGAGGAGGAGGAGATGATCAAGTTCCTGTACTCATTTTCACTGTTAATAAAAAAAATAACTCATTATACATTACATAATATTCATAACACACATTCTCTCTCTCTCTCTCTCTCATCCTTTCTCCTGTTGAAATTAGCCTCTTTGTCGCCTCCTCCTCCTCCTCCTCCTCCTCCTTTTACGCAACACATCGTCACGCAAGTTTAATTTTTGGCAAGCAAGTGTTCGGATGGAGGAGGAGGAGGAAGAAGAAGAAGAAGAAGAAGAAGAAGAAGAAGAAGAAGAAGAAGAGGAGGAGAAGGAGGAGGAGGCTTTTCTCTCCCTTCTTCTCACGACTCTTGGCCTCCCGTGAAGGTCATTTCGCACGATGCTGTAATTACGAAGGAAAAATTCACCTTTCGACTAATTATATTCCACAGGTGAGTAAGTTTTTAAAGGCATCGGGGAAAGGCAGGACGGAGGAACGTCGACTCGATTATTCCCTTTTTCCTTTCTTGTATCAGTTATTTCTTGTATAATTTCTTTCCTCAAGCAAATTCACCTCGACTAAATTATACCCAACAGGTGAGTGAGTAGTTTTTTTTAGGCATCGGGGGGGAGGCAGGACGGGAAGGCATCGGGGAAAGGCAGGACGGAGGAACGTCGACTCGATTATTCCCTTTTTCCTTTCTTGTATCAGTTATTTCATTCTTTTACTCCGTCTTTGTATAATTTCTTTCCTCAAGCAAATTCACCTTTCGACTAATTATACCCAACAGGTGAGTGAGTAAGTTTTTAAAGGCATCGGGGAAAGGCAGGACGGAGGAACGTCGACTCGATTATTCCCTTTTTCCTTTCTTGTATCAGTTCTTTCATTCTCTTTCTCCTCCTCTGTTTATTTTCTCGACCTCTTTACTGCTCTATTCATTCATCTCAACTCTCTTTTTCTCTCTTTCTTTCCTTCTTTCTTTTAATATGTTTTGATTATTCCCTTTTCCTTTCCTTGTATCAGTTCTTTCATTCTCTCACTTCGTCTTTGTATAATTTCTTTCCTCAAGCAAATTCACCTTTCGACTAATTATTTCCAACAGGTGAGTAAGTTTTTACAGGCGTCGGGGAAAGGCAGGACAGAGGAACACGGTGAGAGGTGAACGGCGCCAAGAATATCAGGACCTTAACAGTTCATTCAATGGCCTAAATATTTGACTGTTTATTGATAGAAAACTTTTATAACTGTTCAGAAAAGGGAAACAAAAAGAAACTATCCCTGCCCTGCTCATAGGTGAATGGCGTTAAGGATATCACTAAACCCTAAACAGTTCATTCAGTGGCCTTAATACTTGGCTGTTTATTGATAGAAAACTTTAAATAGATGTTCAGAAAAGGGGAGACAAAAACAAACCATCCCTGCCTTGCTAGGTGAATGGGATTAAGGATATCACTAAACCCTAAACAGTTCATTCAGTGGCCTAAATACTTAACTGTTTATTGATAGAAAACTTTAAATAGCTGTTCAGAAAGGGTAGACGAATATAAAAACTGTCCCTGCCAATAGACTAAGAAAAACAACGCATGCACCCAACTTTACATTTACGTTTCAGTGATAAAGGGATTAGGGAATGAAAGCCTGATTGAAAATTGGGTGATAACTTCCAGCCCTAACGACATAAACACATACTGGAAAGAACAAGGTAGAATCACGCAGGAGGAAGGTAAACGAGCTGGCCAGGTGAGTGTAAGAGTGAGAGTTTTGGCAGCGTGAGTCAATTAGGGTGGAGTCGACAGGTAAGGGAGGACGGAGAGGTAATATTAGACAGTTCAAAAAGACAGAAAGGGAATTTGTACAGGTGAAAGGAATAGATTTTTCGAGGGTCTTCATTCTGTATTCTCTTTTTCCAATCTGAGTTTTTTCTTTTGTTTTTTATTTTATTTTTCTTTCAACTTTTTTTTACTAATGTTCGTTTTCTGGGGTTCGCATTAATATTTTTCTTCTTTTTTTCTTTCTTTCTTCTTCTTCTTCTTCATTTTCTTCTTCTTTTTCTTATTATTGAGCAGTGGAAATTATTGGAAGCAGAGATTAATAAGTAAAATAGCATATGAAGGTAGAATTTATAACATGAAATCCAGTATTTACGGTGCGCACTCTATTTCAGAGCTTAAAAAAGGACGAAGAAGTAATGATTATATATTTTTAAGCATTAAACATTATAGGAATAAAAAATTAATGAGGAAAATGACATATGAAGGTTAAAATTATATGAAAATCGGTTTTTATGAAGCGTACTCAGTTTCAGAGACGAAAAACCAATGATAATATATTTTTGAGAAGTGGAATCATTAGAAGCAGAAAATAATAAGAAAAATGGTATATGAAGGTTAAAATTGTATATGAAATCCTGTTTTTATGTAGCGTACTAAGTTTCTGAGCTTAAAAAAGAAGTAAAAACTATTGATAATATATTTCTGAGCAGTGAAAATTATTAGAAGCAGAAATTAATAAGGAAAATGGCCAAAGAAGGTTGAAATGATATAAAGTTCGGTTTTTATGTAGCGTACTCATTTCCAGAGTTTAAAAATGGACTAAAAACAATGATAATATATTTCTGAGCAGTGGAAATAATTAAAAGCAGAAATTAAAAATTAAAATGGCACATGAAGGTTTAAATTATATGAAGATCATTTTTTATTTAGCGTACTTAGTGTTGATATATATATATATATATATATATATATATATATATATATATATATATATATATATATATATATATATATATATATATATATATATATATATATATATATATATATATATATATATATATATATATATATATATATATATATATATATATATATATATATATATATATATATATATATATATATATATATATATATATATATATATATATATATATATATATATATATATATATATATATATATATATATATATATATATATATATATATATATATATATATATATATATATATATATATATATCACTTTAATTCACCGTACGTAATGTAATCCAGTAAAACGAAGATTTATTTTAGTTTTTTTCTTTAATCCGGCCAAGAATTATTAACGTCCTCAACACCAAAACCGTCCGACATGTTTTTTCTTAACTGTCTTTTAAGACGAAATCACGAGTAAAACGAAGACGAAAAGGAAAGAAAAGAATAAATACAGGAATAGAATGTACCTTCCTTTATTTATCAGGGTTCTTCGGTAAATTTCTCAACCGCTGAAATATTTTTCTTAGCAAGAGGATCAAGTATGTAAACGCTATCCTCTTCCTTCAACATCCTTTTATTTATTAGGCTTCTTCTTCTTTAAATTTCACTACCGCTACAACACACACACACACACACACACACACGCTACACCTGGTCGCACACACCTGACAAATGGCTCCCTGTCACCTTGAACACCTGAATAATTAAAACACGCATGACTTCGAGATTGATGGTCACGCTACCCGACGTTACCTGGCTGGCGCAAATCGATCACTACCTGGTTATATGATGCACCTGAGTAGTTACCTGTGCAAGGGGAGATATAGAGGTGTTTTTGCCCCCTCTATGCTACCTGTATACGACCTCCTTCTCACCTGGTTGAAAGGGAAACGGATGTGTATTTGAGAAGGGAAAGAAAGTGAGGAGAAAAAGGGGGAAGGGAAAGGTTCGTGATGATAGGAAGAGAAAGAAAGAAGAAAATGGAAAGAGAAGGAAACGAAATGAAAAGAGAGGAATAGAAAGAGAAAGGAGAGAAAGAGAACGGAAAAGAGAAGGAGGGAAGGAAGGAAAATGATGAGAAAGAAGGGAAAGGAAATGTTTGAGCTGAAAGAAAGAGAAAGGGGGAGAAAGAAGAGAAGGGGAAGGGAAATAGTGAAGGAATGGAGAGGAATGGAAGAGGAGGAGGAGGAGGAGGAGAAGGAACAGGAGGGCGTGCCTGTTGGTTCTCATCTTCGCTTTCTTGGACAAACGTGAAGGAAAGAATAGAAAAAAAGAAAAAAAAGAAAAAGAAAAAGAAAAAAGAAAAGAAAAAGATACAAGTTGATTCTTTGTGCCCAAGTCAACACGTTATCTCTCTCTCTCTCTCTCTCTCTCTCTCTCCATTAAGTATAATTACGCTGAGGAAAAAATGAGAGAAAAAAAATATTAAACTCTCTTCCCTGCTTTCTTCCTCCTCCTCCTCCTTCTCCTCCTCCTCCTCCCTGTTCATCCTTCCCCTCGCTTCTTCTCCTGGTACTCTCCTCCTTGTCGTTGTCGTCGTCCTCCTCCTCCTCCTCTTCCTCCTCTTCCTGCTCCTCCTCCTCCTCCTCCTCCTCCTCCTCCTACTACTACTACTACTACTACTGCTACTACTACTACTGCTTCTCCTTTTCCTCTTCCTCTTCTTCCTCCTCCTTCTCCTCCTTCTCCTTTCCCTCGCTTCTTCTCCTTCTGGTACTCTCCTCCTTCTCCTTCTCCTCCTCCTCCTCCTCCCCACATTCTCACCATTAGCAGAGGCACGCATGAGTCTGCAAAACAGCCCACGAACAAAAGCGAGAAGCGAGATGGTGAAAAAGATAAAGAAATGAAGATAATCAAAAAGAAAGAAATGAATATCAAGTTGAACATTTATACAAAACACAACAAAAGAGAAAAAAAAAAACATGAATAGTTCCTGTTGTTGTCATGCATATTATTGGACGCTTATGTGAGTTAGTTTGACCTCCTCCTCCTCCTCCCTCTCTTCCTTCTCTTCCTCCTCCGTCCGCCGGTAAAACGAGGATCAAGCCTCCACCTGTGCCCCTGAAACTACACCTCACCCATCGTGAGTATTAGGGGGGATCCTGAGGCTGACCTGTGTAGGCCACTCGGCCTCTTCCCGTCTCCTTGTGTTTCTGTGTTCTTATGTAATGAAGTCATTTTCCCCCACAGGTTAGGTTACCAGTAGTGTAAGTTAAGGGTAGTAATTTCCTCTTATTTCTCTCTTTACTGTAAAATTTCCATGGCCCTTTCTTCCTTAAAGGTACATGGTGTTCTCTTCTAACTATTTCCTGCCGGCATGTTGCCGGAGGGAGAGGTGGGTGGGGAGAAGCCTTCATCTTTTCTGTCCTGTTCTACCACACGTAGATTACTAGTAGTAGCGGTAGTAAACAGACACCCTCGTCATAGACCGATAGGTCTTCTGGTGTCTGTTCTTCCTATGAATTCCTATGTATTCCTCTTCCTCCTTCTCCTCCTCTTCCTGCACCTCCTGACTAAACTATTTCCTCCCTCTCTTTTTCCTTCTCTTCTTCCTCCTCCTCTTCCTCCTCTCCTCCTCCTACTTGAATTCCTCTTACTTCTCCTATTCCTCCGTGTCCTCCTTCTCCTCCTCCTTCAATCCTTTCTCTTCCTTTTCTTACTCCTCCTTCTTCTATATCTAACTTACCCACCTCCTCCCTCTCTTTTTCCTCTTCTTCTTCCTCCTCCTCCTCCTCCTCCTCCTCTTCCTCCTCCACAATCAGAGACTTGATGATGCTTTTTTGTTTTCCCTTTGAAATTCGATGCTGCAAGGATTCATTTTTCGAGCTGTTCTCTCTCTCTCTCTCTCTCTCTCTCTCTCTCTCTCTCTTCTCTTCTCATTTCTTACGTTCTTTTTATTCTTTTCATTCTCTTTTCCTATTTTCATTTTTTTTCATTTTCATTTTTCCTCCTTCCATTCACATAATTCTCTCTCTCTCTCTCTCTCTCTCTCTCTCTCTCTCTCTCTCTCTCTCTCTTCATGCTTTATCTTTTTTTCTTTTCTTCTTTCTTTTTCTTTCTTTCTAAGTAAAGGAAGGAAGTTGTTGACGAGAAATGATAGTCGCTTTAATCTTTTTCTTTTCCTATTTCGCTTCATCTTTCTTTTTTTGTTTTGTTTTTTGTTTTGTTTTCTAAAGCGTGTTTGTGTGTGTGTTTGTTTGTTGGTTTCGCTTAATAATATGTCCAGGTAAGTCTGCTAATTGGATGTCGCTGCAGGTGAGATTAAGTGAGGAGGAGGAGGAGGAGGAGGAGGAGGAGGAGGAAGATGGAGAAGAGGTGACGTAAGGTAAGGCGAGATTAGGAGAGGAAGGTAAGGTAAGGTAAGGTAAGGTAAGGTAAGGTAAGGTAAGGAAAGATAAAATAAGGTAAGGTAAAGTAAGGTAAGGTAAGGTAAGGTAAGGTAAGGTAAGGTAAGGTAAGGTAAGGTAGGGTAAGGTAAGGTAAGGTAAGGTAAGATAAAGTAAGGTAAGATAAAGTAAGGTAAGGTAAAGTAAGGTAAGGTAAAGTAAGGTAAGGTAAGGTAAGGTAAGGTAAGGTAAGGTAAGGTAAGGTGAGGTAAGGTAAGGTAAGGTAAGGATGGAAAAATCAGAATTATCAGTGAGAGAGATGTTGAGATGATACAAGATAAGAAGATGACTATGATGAGATGAAGATGACGAGAAGATGATGATGAGATAAAGATGCTGAGGTGAAGAGATGAAGGTGATAAGATAAAGATGCTGGGACGATGAAAAAGGAAGATGATTAGATAAAGATGTTGCGAGAAGATAAGTGAAGATGATCGGATGAAGATGCTGAAATGACGAGATGGAATATGAAGATGAGGATGGTGAAGATGATAAGATGAAGATGAAGAGGTGGAAGAGAAGGTCAATTTCGGGTAGAAGAAGAGGAGGTCAATTTCGGGTGGAAGAGGAGAGGTCAAGTTCTGCCAAGTCCTCCCGAGATGATTAGGTGAAGATGATGAAACGAAGATGATTTAGAAGATGGAATAGACCGGCCTCTTGCAGACTCCTTACGTTCTTATGCTCTTACGTTCTCATGTTCAGTTTTAGGCCGTACCAAGGACGCTCTCAACATTCCTCTTCTGTTTTCCCACTTGTCTTCTTTGTCTTCTCCCTCCCTTCTCCCTTCTCTCCCTCTCTCCCTCCTTCATCTCTCTCTCTCTCTCTCTCTCTCTCTCTCTCTCTCTCTCTCTCTCTCTCTCTCTCTCAACTTATTATCATCATTTAAACACACAACAAACCCTCTTCAAATTCTCTCTTAGACGCAAGCAGTTTATTTTTCTTCTTCTTCTTCTTCTTCTTCTTCTTCTTCTTCTTCTCCTCCACTTCATTTTTCCTCAACATTTGTTTTAATATTTCTAAGCACCACCTCCTTCATCTTCTACAGGCCTTCTCTCCCTCTGTTTCTCCTTCACCTCCATTTTCATTTCTTCTTCTCTTGACTTTTTTCTTCCCTCTCTTCTTCCTTCTCCTTCTTTACTAATCATCTGCCTCCGGAGTCGCCGCGTCCAGCCGCCACAAGCTGGGATTTTTCAGTCACCGCCGAGTGCCCCAAGACTACCCACACATGCTGTCCTGAAGACCACTTATCAACCCGGACTCTATATTCTCTCTCTAATAAGAGGATCAAAGATGAGCACCGGAGGGCGGCATGAGCAAAGCAGGATGGCGCAATCATAAACTCTAGCCTGGCTCCACCAAGGAACCCTACACCATCACCAGCACCATCGGCAGACGTAAAATAAAAAAACACTAACCATCTCTCTCCTCGTAATCACCTTTTCAACCATTAGCAAATTCGGCACAGGTAAAAATCCAAGTTACCTGCACCTCGCAACACGGCGCACACCCGCTCAAGGCAAAGGGTCACCTGCCCCTCGTTAAGACAGAAAGGTGAAATTTCCCAGACTTAAAAAATACGTAATAACCCTTCTTTCGAGAGGCTCTGTCTGTTGGTACACACACACACACACACACACACACACACACACACACACACATACACACACACACATACACACACATACACGCCCTTGCTAAGCCACAGCCTCGACGGGTAAGAGGCGGGTCATTTGCATACATTCTGAGGCGTTGCAATTTACATAGACTTGATGGCATGGCTGTTTCCCTCCCCGCCTTCCTTCCTTCCTTCCTTCCTTCTCTCTCTCTCTCTCTCTCTATCTATCTATCTATCTATCCACCTATCTATCTATATTTATTTCGCTGTGTCTATAAATTAATCTACCTTTCTTTTTCTTCGATATTATACCTTATTTTCTTTCTCTCGACCTTCCATCTCTCTCCCTCTCCTTTTCCCTCTCTCCCTCCCTCTCTCTCTCTCTCTCACTCACTAATGAAAATACAGGGTCTCTCGTGGCGTAGATTACAAGCACACAGTAAGGGATCGAGTCGAGTGCCCGTGTGAGTGACTGCCACAATACTTCGCCTGATTGACTGTTGGCTTAAGCGACAATAATACCCGCTTGGTGACGCCGGGCGAGGGTCATACGACGCTGGAGAATGCCGAGAGTAAAGAGAGAGAGAGTGAGAGAGAGGGTGTGGGGGGGGGGAGAGAGAGAGCAGAGAAGGAAAGAATAAGGAGGATGAAAGATAAGAAAGAGACAGAAGGAAATTAGATTTATAAAGGAAAAAAATAGATAGATAGATAGAGAGAGAGAGAGACCCCTTATTTTCTCTCCTCTCTCCTTTCCCTCTTTCCCATCTCCTCCTCC